>NW_022631005.1:29900087-30080482 GCF_010015895.1 Lontra canadensis
GTGGATGGAACTAGAGGGTATCATGCTTAGCGAAATAAGTCAATCGGAGAAAGACAACTATCATATGATCTCCCTGATATGAGGGAGAGGAGATGCAACATGGGGGGTTAAGGGGGTAGGAGAAGAGTAAATGAAGCTAGATGCAATTGGGAGGGAGATAAACCATAAGTGATTCTTAATCTCACAAAACAAACTGAGGGTTCCTTTGGGGAGGGGGGTTGGGGAGGTGGGGTTATTGACATTGGGGAGGATATGTGCTATGGTGAGTGCTGTGAAGTGTGTAAACCTGGTGAATCACGACCTGTACCCCTGGGGGGAAAAATATATAATATGTTTTTAAAAAATAAAATTTAAAAATAAATAAATAATTAAAAAAAACCAAGACGCATAGATATTCTGTCTACAAGAAATTCATTTTAGACCTAAAAACATCTTGATATATAAAGTGAGGGAGGGAAAAACAACTTACTATGCTAATGGACATCAAAAGAAAACTGGGGTGGCAATCCTTATATCAGATAAATTAGATTTGACGCCAAAGACTATAATGAGAAGAAGAAGGACACTGGATCATACTTAAAGGGTCTGTCCAACAAGAGGATCTGAAAATTTTAAATATCTATGCCCCTTACATGGGAGCAGCCAATTTTATAAGTCAATTAATAACAAAATCAAAGAAACACATCAACACTAAAATAACGGTAGGGGGCTTTAACACCCCCCTCACTGAAATGGACAGATCATCTAAGGAAAAGATCAAGAAGGAAATAAAGACTTTAAATGACACACCGGACTAGATTGACATCACAGATATATTCAGAATATTCATCCCAAAACAACAGAATACACATTTTTCTCTAGTGCACATGGAATATTCTCTAGAATAGGTCACATCTTGGGTCACAAGTCAGGTCTCAATTGGCACCAAAAGATTGGGATCATTCCCTGCTTATTTTCAGACCAAATGCTTTGAAACTACAATTCAACCACAAGATGAGAGTTGGAAAGAATTCAAATACATGGAGGGTAAAGAGCATCCTACTAAAGAATGAATGGGTCAACCAAGAAATTAATGAAGAATTTAAAAAAATTCATGAAAACAAATGAAAATGAGAACACAACTGTTTAAAATCTTTGGGATGCAGCAAAGGCAGTCCTGGGAGGAATGTATATAGCAATATAAGCCTTTCTCAAGAAACAAAAAAGGTCTCAAGTACACAAAGTAACCCTACACCTAAAAGAGTTGGAGAAAGAACAGCAAAGAAAGCCTAAAACCAGCAGGAGAAGAGAAATCATAAATATTAGAGCAGAAATCAATGAAATAGAAACCAAAACAACAGTAGAAGACGTCAACAAAACTAGGAGCTGGTTCTTTGAAATAATTAATAAGATTGATAAAAACCTGGCCAGACTTACCAAAAAGAAAAGATAAAGGGCCCAAATAAATAAAATCATGAGTGAGGGGCTCCTCGGTGGCTCAGTGGCTTATGCCTCTGCCTTCGGCTCAGGTCATGATCTCAGGGTCCTGGGATCGAGCCCCACATTGGGAATCTCTGCACAGCAGGGAGCCTGCTTCCCCATCTCTCTCTCTGCCTGCCTCTGCCTACTTGTGATCTCTGTCTGTCAAATAAATAAATAAAAACAAATAAATAAAATCATGAATGAAAGAGGAGAGATCACAACCAACACCAAAGAAATACAGACAATTATAAGAACATATTATGAGCAACTATACACCAGCAAATTTGACAATCTGGAAGAAATTGGTGCATTCCTAGAGACATATAAACTACCACAACTGAACCAGGAAGAAATACAAAACCTGAACAGACCCATAACCAGTAAGGAGATTGAAGCAGTCATCAAAAATCTCCCAACAAATAGGAGCCCAGGGCCAGATGGCTCCCCAGGGGAATTCTACCAAACATTTAAAGAAGAATTAATACCCATTCTCCTGAAACTGTTCCAAAAAATAGAAATGGAAGGAAAACTTCCAAACTCATTTTATGAGGCCAGCATTACCCTGATCCCAAAACCAGACAAAGATCCCATCAAAAAGGAGAATTACAGAATAATAACCTTGATGAATACAGATGCAAAAATTCTCACCGAAATACTAGCCAATAGGACCCAACAGTACTTATTTTTAACATTTTTAAAATATTTTATTTATTTATTTGACATAGATAGAGATCACAAGTAGGCAGAGGCAGGCAGAAAGGCGGGGGCGGGAGGAGCAGGCTCCCTGCTGAGCAGAGAACCTGATGTGGGACTTGATCCCAGGACCCTGAGATCATGACCTGAGCTGAAGGCAGAGGCTTAACCCACTGAACCACCCTGTGCCCCTAGGATCCAATAGTACCTTTAAAGGATTATTCACTACAACTGTGGGACTTATTCCTGGGCTGCAAGTTTGGTTCAACATCCCCAAATCAATCAATGTGATACAACACATTAATAAAAGAAAGAAAAAACCATATGATACTCTCAATAGATGCTGAAAAAAGTATTTGACAAAGTACAGCATCCTGTCTTCATCAAAACTCTTCATTGTGTAGGGATAGAGGGTACATACATCAATATCATCAAAGCCATCTATGAAAAACCCACAGCAAATATCATTCTCAATAGGGAAAAACTGACAGCTTTTCCCCTAAGGTCAGGAGCACATCAGGGCTGTCCACCATCACCACTGCTTTTCAACATAGTACTAGAAATCCTAGGCTCAGCAATCAGATAACAAAAAGAAATTAAAGGCATACAAATCATCAAGGAAGAAGTCAAACTCTCACTTTTTGCAGATGATATGATACTTTATGTGGAAAACCCAAAAGACTCCATTCCAAAGCTGCTAGAACTCATATAGGAATTCAGTAAAGTGTCAGGATATAAAATCAATGCAAAGAAATCAGTTTCATTTCTGTACTCCAACAGCAAGACAGAAGAAACAGAAATTAAGGAGTCAATCCCATTTACAATTGCACCCAAAACCATAAGACAACTAGGAATAAACCTAACCAAAGAGGCAAAGAATCTGTACTCAGAAAACTATAAAGTACTCATGAAAGAAATTGAGGAAGACACAAAGAAATTAAAAAACATTCCATGCTCATGGATTGGAAGAACAAATATTATGAAAATGTCTATGTTACCTAGAGCAATCTACACATTTAATGCAATTCCTATCAAAATACCATCCATTTTTTTCAAAGAAATGGAACAAATAATCCTAAAATTTATATGGAACGAGAAAAGACCCCGAATAGCCAGAGGAATGTTGAAAAAGAAAACCAAAGTTGGGGGCATCACAATTCTAGACTTCAAGCTCTATTATAAAGCTGTCATCATCAAGACAGTATGGTACTGGCACAAAAACAGACACATAGATCAATGGAACAGAATAGAGAACCCAGAAATGGACCCTCAACTCTGTGCTCAACTAATCTTTCACAAAGTAAAGAATGAATGTCCAATAGAAAAAATATAGTCTCTTCAACAAATAGTGTTGGAAAAATTGGACAGGCACATGCAGAAGAATGAAACTGGACCATTTCCTTAAACCACTCACAAAAATAGACTCAAAATGGATGAAAGACCTCAATGTGAAACAGGAATCCATCAAAATCCTTGAGGACAACACAGGCAACAACCTGTTTAACTTCAGCGGCAACAACTTCTTCCTAGAAACATCACCAAAGGCAAGGGAAGCAAGGGCAAAAATGAACTATTGGAACTTCATCAAGATCAAAAGCTTTTGCACAACAAAAGAAGCAGTCAACAAAATCAAAAGACAACTGAGAGAATGGGAAAAGATATTTATTTGCAAACGACATATCAGATAAAGGGCTAGTATCCAAAATCTATAAAAACTTATCAAACTCAACACCCAAAGAACAATGAATCCCATCAAGAAATGGGTAGAAGACAATGACAGACATTTCTGCAAGGAAGACATCCAAATGACCAACAGACACATGAACAAGTATTCAACATTACTCGGCATCAGGGAAATAGAAATCACAGTGAGATAATATCTCCTACCAGTCAAAATGGCTAAAATTAACCAGTCAGGAAATGAGAGGGTTGGCGAGGATACAGAGAAAGGGGAATCTTCCTACATTGTTGGTGGGAATGCAAGCTGGTGCAGACACTCTGGAAAACAGTATGGAGGTTCCTCAAAAAGTTGAAAATAGAGCCACCCTATGACCCACTAATCATACTACTGGGTATTTATCCTAAAGATACAAATGTTGTGCTCTGAAGGGGCCTGTGCACCCCAATGTTTATAGCAACAATGTCCACATAGCTGAAATATGGAAAGAATCTAGATGCCCATCAACAGATGAACGAATAAAGAAGATGTGGGCTATATATACAATGGAATACTATGCAGCCATCAAAAAGGGAACTCTTGCCATTTGCGATGACATGGATGGAACTAGAGGGCATTATGCTGAGCAAAATAAGTCAATCAGAAAAGACAATTATCATATACTCTCTCTGATATGAGGATTTTGAGAGGCAGGGCACAGTGTTGTGGGGGGAAGGGACAGAAAAACAAAAGAAACAAGATGGGACCATGGAGGGAGACAAACAATGAGAGATTTTTAATCTCAGGAAACAAAAAGAGGATTGCTGGAGGTTAAGGGGGTAGGGATAGGGTGGCTGGGTTATAGACATTGGGGAGGGTATGTGCTATGGTGAATTCTGTGAATTGTGTAAGACTGATGATTCACAGACCTGTACCCCTGAAGCAAATAATACATTATATGTTAATAAAAAGAAAAAAAAAAAGAGGTGCAGTAGTCCAAGATGTCAGCCCAGTGACTTGTAGGTCCAAATGTAGTTAGTAAGGACACTACTCACGTGCTTTACCAGAAAATAGACAGAACAAGATTAGTCTCTTTAAGAAACATTGGTCCCTCATAGCTGGAGGGCTCCACTGTACAGCTAATGCACAGAGATCATCTCAGCACACCCTCTTGTGCTGCAAGCAAAAAAACACATTTACTCCCCACCAGGAACAGAGATAGCACTGGGGTTAGGCAGGTGCCAAATAACACACAGTTAGGCAGAACAAAGGAGTACATATCAAATCTGGAACAAGGAAAGATATTATCAAAGAAGGCAAAATGCCTGGCATAGACTACCGGGGCTCTTTATCTCCATGTAGGGAATGATTCTAGGCCCAAGACACACTCTCTGAGGCCATGCAAGGGTGGTAGGCTGTGGAGGACTGCCTTTCCTACCCACATTCTCACAAACTGATTTTTTCTTTTCTACATTAGATCTTCTATGTGTTATAGGATGATAATGTTGTGTTTTTTTTTTCTTTTTAAATAACTCATAGGTTTACTGGGAAAACAAAGAAAATACTAGTTTTAAGAAAACTTCAGTTTATCAAATGAGGGGGTGCTATTTAAATACAGCTGTTGTCACATATGTCTAAAATTGGAATTTGACAATTTCTTGTTAAGAACATAAATGTACAGAAAGCATGGCAGCACAACTGGACATAATTGTCATTAGCTAACATGTTGACTTTCTTGACTCATATCATACCACTGGAGATTTCCATCCCAATAATGAGTTACATGATGAAATTGTTATATTGATTATAAGCAGAGTCATTCTGAAGAAATATGAAGAGATTCCCATGAGAACAACACAGAGATTCAGGGGAAAATAGTTAATATCTGTTTTTTCTACCCTGTATCTTGCCTGTAGAAGTTGAAAATTAGCAAGGTATATCAAAGTCTACAAAGTAAGGGCCTAATTGGCTCCAAGGTGTGCCCAGCTCTATGCCTGTTTGATTTCAGTAGGGATACTTTAGACTTTCACTCTGCTCCGCATCGGAGGCATTAGTTAAGATGGCACAGCTAATAATAAATATTAACTCTCATTTACAAAATTTTTCCATGTACTTCACTCCACTTCCATGATCTCATTTGCATCTTACACTAATCCTTCAAGATTGGTATTACTGTCTCCATCATATAATAAAGGAATCCTTGGCTTTACAGAAATTAAGATTTTTTTCAGAGTCACACCGCAAGTAAATGGTAGACTTTAATACTATCTTACTCCTAATTTCAAGTTCTTTCCAGAAAAGTATTCATTCAAAGGAATTAAATAAATAAAACAGATTTGAGTCCTAATAATCATCTCTCCAAATACCGCCACTTTGGACCCTGATCATAATTTCCTACTGGAAAAAAGAAATGTGAAAGTAAAGTTAATTAGCATGTTTATTCGAGAAAAGCCAAAATCAAAAGCAAAACAAAACCATGATGAAAAATAATATATACAAAGGAAAGAGTTGACTAGTGTCATTAGTAGACCGAAGACAAAAATAAGTAAATATAACAAATCTACAACAATAGAGTTCTATTTTCTAGGAGAAGACTTTTTTTTTTTTAATGAAATAAAGAAAAGCTTACTTTTCACAATCAAAGCAATTTGTAAAGTGTTAATATATGCACAGCTAAGGTGGCATGTGAATAACTGGGCAACAGCACTATTTGGACCAACAATAAAAGGGGCCACTTGCAACTTGTATTTTGAGAATCTATAAAATGAAATTGAAAAGGGAGTTTCAAGCTACAAACAATACCATCTTACTTATATAATGTTCATTCCAATTTATGTTGGAGGGGAAAATAGCCTGGACTCTCTTACCTAATCAGGTTGGAGTTATAGTCATGGCACCCAAGTGGTTTCAGGGGTTAAAAAAAAAAATACACACACACACACACATAATATATAAATGTATATTTTTGGGTTTATATTTATATTTTCATGTTATATAAATATTTTCATTTTTATGTTATATAAATATATGTGTGTGTATATATATATATATATATATATATATATATATATATACACACACACACATAGTTTTTCCTGTTTACAAGGTAAGATAACTTCCTGTTAAATAATAAGGCATTTCCACATCAATTACCTCTTTACAACTGGCTACCAAGGAAAGCTGCAGGAGTTGGGGCTCATACATTAAAGAATAAAAGAGTTTAAGAGAAAAAATCAGCCATTGTTAAATTTGGCAGGAAAATGTGGGCTTATCCACCAAGGAAAGTGGGTGTCACTTTTTATCTTGAAAATTAAAACAAAATGATGGTTCTTTGGAACAAGCTGAAAAAGAAATAAAACATTTTGTAGTCTGGAGATTCTGAAACCCCCACAAGTTGGACATGGCAAATAACCTCTCTAATTCTTACAGTATTTTATAGTAAATACTTCACTCAGTGGGCTTTTGTGAAGATTGCGTGATATGTGGTTAAAAAAAAACAAACAAAATAAACCTTGGCAGAATATTAACTGTTTTGAAGATCATTGTTATTACCTTTATCAATAATAGGGATGGATGAACTCGTACAATTCACCTACCAAAGACCCAAGGAAAACACCTGGAATCCATAAAAGGTAAGGTTCTTTACCTTGCTGCAACAAGGAAGAGAGAAATAGTGTGGAGAGTACATCCAGAGGAACCTTGGGGCATTCTGATGAGAGCAAGTTAGTATAGACTGAATGATTTTTGTTATAATAACAGTGTTATTGAGATATCATTCACACACCATAAATTTGACCCATTAAAGAATCTAATTCAGGGGGCACCTGGGTGGCTCAGTGGGTTAAAGCCTCTGCCTTCGGCTCAGGTCGTGATCCCAGGGTCCTGGGATGGAGCCCCACTTGGGGCTCTCTGCTCAGCAGGGAGCCTGCTTCCTCCTCTCTGCCTGCCTCTCTGCCTACTTGTGATCTCTGTCTGTCAAATTAAAAAAAAAAATCTAATTCAGTGCATTTTAGTATATTCAACAAGTTGTGCAATCATTATTATCTGATTTCAGATCATCTTCATTAATCTAATATTAAACACTATGACCAGCAGTAGTCAGTCCCCACATTCCACTACATCTAAACTCTGGCAACCACAAATTTGCCTCTGTCTCTGTGGATCTGCCTATACTGTTCCTTTCTTACAAATGGGATCATGCAATTTGTGGATCTTTTTCATTTTTTTTTTTTTTTGTAACTAGCTCCTTTCATTTAATAGGAGTTTTAAGGTCCATATATACTGTAACGTGTCTCAGTACTTCATTCCATTTTACTGTAATATCCTATTGAATGGATAAATAATTTGTTTTTCCACTTATCAGTTGATAATTTGTTTTTTTTTCTGCTTTTTAGTTATAAATAACAATGTTGCTATGACCATTCACGTATAGATTTTTGTGTGAACATATGTTTTTAATTCTCTTGAGTAAAGATCTAAGAATAGAATTGCTGGGTGTTAAAATAACTCTAACATTTTGACGATTTGTCAATCTGTTTTTCATCCACAATGACTGCCTCATTTTACAATCCCACCAGTAATGTAAGAGGATTCTAATTTCTCCACCTACTTAAAACACTTGCTTATTATCTATTTGTTTTTTGTCATCCTACTTTGTGTGAAATGGGATCTCATTGTGGCTTTGATTTACATTCTGCTTATGACTAGTCATTTTGAGACCATTTTCATGTGTTTAGCGGCCATTTGTACATTTTTCCATGGAGTAATACCTATTCACAACTTTTGTCCATATGCTACTGGATTTTTTATCTTTGTATTACCGAGTTTTTAGAGTCTTTATATATTCTAGATACCAGTTTATTACTAGATACCAGTTTATTACTAGATGCATGATTTGCAGTATTTTTTCCTATTCCACAAAGTTTTTTGTTTGTTTATTTTTACAGTTTTATTGAGCATACACCAACATACCATCACCACAATCAAAATAATAAAAACATATCTACCATCTCCAGAAATTTTCTTATGCCCCTTTGGGAGGGTGTGCATATGTGTGGGTGTGTGTTAAAAACACTTAATGTAGGATTTATCTTCTGTACACATTTTTAAGAGTGCAATCTGATGCTGTTATCTATTTTTTTTGGTCAATGCAGTTCTTTTAAGCAAAAATGTCATTAATTTGATGAATCCTATTTATTTACTTATTTAGGCTGCTTCTGCTATTTGTGTTATATCTAAAAAGGCATTTCTTAATTCAGAGTCATGAAGATTGCTCCTATGATTTCTTCTGCCACATTGCGGAACTCACTAGTTGTAATAGTCTCTTCCAAGTTTGCATGTGTGCACGCACACATGTCTGTATGTGTCTGTGTGTGTGTGTGTAACTCAGCATTTTCTATACACAAGGTAATGTTATTTGAGAATAGGGATAATTTCACGACTTCCAGTATGGGTGCCATTTATTTAATTTTCTTGCCTAATAGCTCAGTCTGGAACCTCCAATATAGTGCTGGATAAAGGGGGTGAGTGTGGACATCTTCTCTTTCCAAACATAGGAGAAATGCTTTCAGCCTTTCATCATTAAATAATGTTAGCTGTGGATTTTTCATAGGTGCCCTTGTCTTCTATTTCTAGTTTATTTGGTGTTTTTATCAGGAAAAGATGTTGGATTTTCTCAGATGTTTTTTTCTGAATCTGTTGAGATTATCATATGGATTTTGTCCTTTATTCTATTACTGTGGTATATTACACAGGTTAATCTTTGTATGTTGAACTAATCTTACATTCCTAGGAAAGGCTCCCTGGCTGTGGTATGTAAATCATTTTACATATTGCTGGATTACGTTTGCCAGTATTTTTGCTGAGGAATTTTGCTTTTATAGTCATAAGAGATAATTGGTCACTAGTTTACTTCACTTGTGGTACTATTGCTTGTTTTGGTAAAAGGGTAATACTGGCATCATAAAATGAACTGGAAAATAATTCATCCTTTTCCATTTTTGGAAGCATTTCTGAAGTATTGGTGTTATTTTTTAATCAAACATTTGGTAGAATTCACCAGAAGTCACATGGCCCTAGGCTCATCTTTTTGAAAACAAATAATTTGTTAAAATTCAATCTATTTATTTGTTAAAAGTGTACCTTATTTAGTTTTTTATCTGCAATTGCTCTTAGTATTTTCTTATAGATTTTTTTTGTTGTTGTTTAAGTTTCTGTAAGGTCATTAATAATGTCTCCCATTTAAGGTCATTAATAATGTCTCCCATTTCATTCATGACTTGAATCTCCTCTACTTTTTTTTTTTGGGTGGGGTTAGTCTAGTTAAAGATTTTTCAGTTTTGTTTGTTTGTTTGTTTTCTAAAGAACCAACTTTTGGTATTATTGATTTTTATCTATGCAGTTACTTTGGCTGTGCTCTTTATTTCTTCATGTGGACTAGAATTATTATCCAGTATTCTTTCATTTTAGCTTAAAGGACCCCAATTTGTATTTCTTGTAGAATTTTTTGCTAGCAAAAAATTCTCAGATTTTGTTTATCTGAAAATCTCCTATTTATACCATAATTTTAGAAGGGTAGTTTTGTTAGATTAGAATTCCCAGCCAATGATCTTTTATTCATTGAGTTCTTTGAATATATCATCCCACTGTCTCCTGCCCTCCATGATTTATATTTATTTCTTTATATATATATGTAATATATACAATTATATATTATAGTAACATATAATATATGATCATATTAATTACATAATAATATATTGTATATGCATATGATATATAATTATATTAATTATATGATATATAATATATAATGTATAATATATATTACATATATAATACCAGTATATACTTATAATATATGTGTATTTTTTTTTGCATAAGATGCAAAAACTTACCACTTCTTAAAACTCTTCACAAGAGTAGTAGTAAACAGTAGCAACACGTGATTTCTCAAAAAAGGGAATTGCCAATCTTAGTGAATATTCCATGTGTAATGTCTCTTATTTAGTGGAATAGTCTTCCTTTGAGGGCCGATTTAATGTTGGTAGAGGATGAGGAAATTCTGCTCTCTTAAAGGTGAGGTCAACTTTTACTCTGGATTAATGTATAAAACTACATTCCTCATAAACTTACAAGGAATGGGTTATGGATTCCTGAGGTTATAGTTAGTGGCTGCCCTGTTCTTTAATGAAGAGTGTTGTGCAGTGAGGTGTTACTGCCCTGTAGTGTTAAGGAAACCCCAAATTATCTAATTAAAAAAAAAACTGGACTCAATATTGAGATTTTCTAGGTTTGTTCTATCATTTATTGAGCACATGCTATGGGTCAGTTATAATACTAGCCATTTAGCATATGTCATCTTATTTAATCATTGCTACACCTCAATGCAGCAAGCAAACTTTGAAATCCCAGTGTTATACAAAATAACTTATAAAGAGTTTAAGTAAGTTTTTTTTTGTTTTTTTTTTTTAATTAATCTAGCACTGCAGGGAACACAGCTCCATTTTGGACTTCTAAGCCTCAAGAACTGTAAGGGAATACATTTCTATTGTGTTTAAAAAAAAAGAATAACACTGTAAGAATAACAGCCAAATAAATAAAAAGAATTAAAAAATAATCTAGAAAGTAAAAGAGCTATGATTCAAAATGAAATCTGATTCCAAATTGTTTCTATCAAAACAATGTGGCAATTTCTACCAAGAGCCACAGTCTGTTATTGCAACTGTAGAAAGAACAGTCAGCTCACCTGGGATGAAGCAGCAAATTCAGAGGCTTCATCACACTGGCTGACCTGACATCTGAATTGTTTCCGATTATGAGATGGAGACTCAAGGACTAAAATGAGTGAGCGAATAATGTGGGAATAGTAACAAAGGCCAAAGTAGAAAAAGTGTAACTTTCTGGTTGAAGGAGTAAAACATAAGACTCAGGCACTGTAGATAAGACTGTGGCTAGTGGCAAAGATGATGAAGCAGAAGGCAACAGATTAAAAAAGAACAAAGTGAGAAAATCCAAGGTTAATTAAGATTCACAAACATCTCTGCAGAAGCTTTGTGTTCACTGCACATATGTTGTGATTGTGGATTGCTGAGTGGAAAAGGCAGATTTAGAGGAATACAATTCATAAGTAAATGAACATTGAGAAAAATTGTCTTCCAGATTCAATTAATTGAATGGGCTTAGGTTATCATGCATGTGAAATTGTTATTCCAAAATTAGCATGCCTTTTTGAAGAGCTAGAGAGGGAACCATTTCATAGATTCCTTTCGTAAAGTGGTTATATTTTCTGAACTAACCAAATTCTCTGTCTCTCTCTGTATCTCTCTGAATAATCTAAGAAAATATGATTTATTAATTTTTTAAAAATTTTTAGTGCAAGATAAATGAGTTTCCTGAAATGAGCAACTGTAACACCTGCAACTGAGAGGATTTCTTGAAAAAATTGTGAAATATAGCCCTTCAAAATTGTAGACAAAACATTCCTGAAATTTGAAACTACATGCTACTTCCTTGATAAGCAATATGATTCAACAATCCACTCTTATGTTAGCAGAAGATTTGTACTAGTGAATTTTAAAAATTCATTGCAACTTTTTACCAGTGAAAAATACTAAAACACGGAGTGGTTTTCATCAGTCATCACAGTGAGTTTAAGTTTATTTTCTCGGAAGGAAGCAGTGCGTGTTCTGAAGGATTGATGAAATTGGAAAGACTGAAATGACTAGAACAGACATTTGACCCCACACCCAATACATCCTAAATCATCACTTATGTTTGGGAGTTAACAACTTATCTTTTCAAATGCCCAGGTTAACATCTAGCCATCTTCACATTAAGAGGAATTGGGAGGTTGGCATGGCAACAGAGTGAAATGTATAGGACACAAAACTGACTCAGCAAAACACAGATCTGAAATTATTCTGACCAGCAGAAGTTACTGAAAAGTGTCTTCCATGGTGGTTTCTTTCTATACCGGACCATTTTTTAAACTTATGGGCCTCAGTGTATATATACTTTGGGTTTATTTTAAGAGTACTGCTTGATAGTTTTAAGTTATTTTTGTGTCCAAGTGGTACAGACAATTATGTATTTGGTAAATACTTAGTAAAAACTATTTCTTGTCATGGTGTAGAACAGTTAAAAAGAGTCCATTTGAAGTGATGTGACTAGGGTAGAAAAAATGTAAAATGAATAAAAATGGCCTGCCTGCCTTGTCTAGGGACAGAACAAGCATCTGCCCATGTGGAATAATTTGAGAATTGATAAATGGGTTTCTCCAGTCCTCTTCTGTTCATTATGGTGACTAAAATTCTAAACATTCAGAATCATGGACTCAGAGAATTGTGTATTTTCAGTGACCTTAGATGTCCATTAATCCGCCTCTGTCATTTTAACAATGAAAAAACAGAGACCCAGAAAAGTGAAGTAAATTTGTGTAGGTCATATAGCCAATCTTTAGCACAACTAAGCCATCGATTAAGTATTACCAACTCCCATTATTATATTCTGTAAGTATGTGGCAAGTGAAGCAGTTATTTGCTAAAATGAGATCTGTTATACTTATTTTCCTCCAAAATGATCAATATCACTAACACTATTCTCTGCTCCTTGTTGCCATCCCTTTGTTACAATTTAATTTGATATAAGTGCATCCTTCTTATGCCTCAAGATCTCACTGAACTTCATCCTGGCTTACTCGATACTCTGTTAAACAATTCAGCAGATCATCTCTGTATATGTGGTGATATCTCTCCTTTGCTATTTACCAGACATTGTCAGATGACATTTCTTGAACTGTTATCTTACAATTTTGTTTACCTGAACTTAGAAATTGGCCTTGGTGTCACAATATTGTAAAATATAAGGACTTAGAGTCTGCATTCATTATCTTTTTATAGTAGCATGCTAAACATGAGAAAATGGATATGTAGAGATATGAAGTTACTATGGTTGCAATATTGAGATTAGATTGAAAAGGAGAAAATGTAGATGTAAAGAAGACCAAATAGATGGTTTAATTTATCCATTTGTCAATATATATATATATATATATTTTTAGATCTTACCATGCTTTTTTACCTATTTATTTTCTTTTATTTTAAGTTTTTTTTTTTTTTCAGCATAACAGTATTATTTTTGCACCACACCCAGTGCTCCATGCAATCTGTGCCCTCTCTACTACCCACTACCTGGTTCCCCCAACCTTCCACCCTCCACCCTTTCAAAACCCTCAGATTGATTTTCAGAGTCCACAGTCTCTCATGGTTCACCTCCCCTTCCAATTTCCCCCAACTCCCTTCTCTTCTCTAACTCCCCTTGTCCTCCATGCTATTTGTTATACTCCACAAATAAGTAAAACCATATGATAATTGACTCTCTGCTTGACTTATTTCACTCAGCATAATCTCTTCCAGTCCCGTGCATGTTGCTACAAAAGTTGGGTATTCATCCTTTCTGATGGAGACATAATACTCCATAGTGTATATGGACCACATCTTCCTTATCCATTCGTTTGTTGAAGGGCATCTTGGTTCTTTCCACAGTTTGGCGACCGTGGCCATTGCTGCTATAAACATTGGGGTACAGATGGCCCTTCTTTTCACTACATCTATATCTTTGGGGTAAATACCCAGGAGTGCAATTGCAGGGTCATAGGGAAGCTCTATTTTTAATTTCTTGAGGAATCTCCACACTGTTCTCCAAAGTGGCTGCACCAACTTGCATTCCCACCAACATTGTAAGAGGATTCCCCTTTCTCCACATCCCCTCCAACACATGTTGTTTCCTGTCTTGCTAATTTTGGTCATTCTAACTGGTGTAAGGTGGTATCTCCATGTGGTTTTAATTTGAATCTCCCTGATGGCTAGTGATGATGAACATTTTTTCATGTGTCTGATAGCCATTTGTATGTCTTCATTGGAGAAGTGTCTGTTCATATCTTCTGCCCATTTTTTGATATGATTATCTGTTTTGTGTGTGTTGAGTTTGAGGAGTTCTGTATAGATCCTGGGTATCAACCTTTTGTCTGTACTGTCATTTGCAAATATCTTCTCCCATTCTGTGGGTTGCCTCTTTGTTTTGTTGACTGTTTCCTTTGCTGTGCAGAAGCTTTTGATTTTGATGAAATCCCAAAAGTTTATTTTCGCTTTTGTTTCCTTTGCCTTTGGAGACATATCTTGAAAGAAGTTGCTGTGGCTGATAGCACAGGTTACTGTGCTATGGTTACTGCCTATGTTCTCCTCTAGGATTCTGATGGATTCCTGTCTCACGTTGAGGTCTTTCATCCATTTTGAGTTTATCTTTGTGTATGGTGTAAGAGAATGGTCGAGTTTCATTCTTCTACATATAGCTGTCCAGTTTTCCCAGCACCATTTATTGAAGAGACTGTCTTTTTCCCACTGTATATTTTTTCCTGTTTTGTCGAAGATTATTTGCCCATAGAGTTGAGGGTCCATATCTGGGCTCTCTACTCTGTTCCACTGGTCTATGTGTCTGTTTTTATGCCAGTACCATGCTGTCTTGGTGATCACAGCTTTGTGGTAAAGCTTGAAATCGGGTAACGTGATGCCCCCAGTTTTATTTTTGTTTTTCAACATTTCCTTAGTGATTCAGGGTCTCTTCTGGTTCCATACAAATTTTAGGATTATTTGCTCCAGCTCTTTGAAAAATACCAGTGGAATGGCATTAAAAGTATAGATTGCTCTAGGCAGTATAGACATTTTAACAATGTTTATTCTTCTCATCCAAGAGCATGGAATGGTCTTCCATCTTTTTGTGTCTTCTTCAATTTCTTTCATGAGTGTTCTGTAGTTCCTCAAGTACAGATTCTTTACCTCTTTGGCTAGGTTTATTCCCAGGTATCTTACGGTTCTTGGTGCTATAGTAAATGGAATCGATTCTCTAATTTCCCTTTCTGTATTTTCATTGTTAGTGTATAAGAAAGCCACTGATTTCTGTACATTGACTTTGTATCCTGCCACGTTACTGAATTGCTGTATGAGTTCTAGGAGTTTGGGGGTGGAGTCTATAAAGAGTCATGTCTTCTGCGAAGAGAGAGAGTTTGACTTCTTCATTGCCAATTTGGATACCTTTTATTTCTCTTTGTTGTCTGATTGCTGTTGCTAGGACTTCTAATACTATGTTGAACAAGAGTGGTGAGAGTGGGCATCCTTGTCGTGTTCCTGATCTCAACGGGAAGGCTGCAAGCTTTTTCCCATTGAGGATGATATTTGCTGTGGGTGTTTCATAGATAGATTTGATGAAGTTCAGGAATGTTCCCTCTATCCCTATACTTTGAAGCATTTTAATCAGGAACGGATGCTGGATTTTGTCAAATGCTTTTTCTGCATCAATTGAGAGGACCATGTGGTTCTTCTCTCTTCTCATATTAATTTGTTCTATCACATTGATTGATTTGCGAATATTGAACCATCCTTGTAGCCCAGGAATGAATCCCACCTGGTCATGGTGGATAATCTTTTTAATGTGCTGTTGGATCCTGTTTGCTAGGATCTTGTTGAGAATCTTAGCATCCATATTCATCAGTGATATTGGTCTGAAATTCTCCTTTTTGGTGTGGTCTTTGCCTGGATTGGGAATCAGGGTAATGCTGGCTTCATAGAAAGAGTCTGGAAGTTTTCCTTCTGCTTCAATTTTTTGAAACAGCTTCAGGAGAATAGGTGTTATTTCTTCTTTGAAAGTTTGGTAGAATTCTCCAGGGAATCCGTCAGGTCCTGAGCTCTTGTTTTTTGGGAGGTTTTTGATCACTGCTTCAATCTCGTTACTAGATATCGGTCTATTCAGGTTGTCAATTTCTTCCTGGTTCAATTTTGGGAGTTTATAGTTTTCCAGGAATGCATCCATTTCATCTAGGTTGCTTAGCTTATTGGCATATAACTGTTGATAATAACTTCTGATGATTGTTTCTACTTCCTTGGTGTTAGTTGTGATCTCTCCCTTTTCATTCATAATTTTATGAATTTGGGCTTTCTCTCTTTTCTTTTGGATTAGTGTGGCCAATGATTTATCGATCTTATTGATTCTTGCAAAAAAACAGCTTCTCATTTCATTGATAAGTTCTACTGTATCTCTGGTTTCTACCTCATTGATCTCTGCTCTAATCTTGATTATTTCCCTTCTTATGTGTGGAGTTGGTTTGATTTGTTGTTGATTCTCCAGTTCTTTAAGGTGTAGAGACAGCTGGTGTGTTCTGGATTTTTCAATTTTTTTGAGGGAGGCTTGGATGGCTATGTATTTCCTCCTTAGGACCGCCTTTGCTGTATCCCATAGGTTTTGGACCGAAGTGTCTTCATTCTCATTGGTTTCCATGAATTGTTTCAGTTCTTCTTTGATCTCCTGGTTGATCCAAGCATTCTTAAGCAAGGTGGTCTTTAGCTTCCATGTATTTGAGTTCCTTCCGAACTTTTCCTTGTGATTGAGCTCCAGTTTCAAAGCATTGTGATCTGAGAATATGCAGGGAATAATCAGTCTTTTGGTATCGGTTGAGTCCTGATTTGTGGTCTATTCTTGAGAATGTTCCATGTGCACTTGAGAAGAATGAGTATTCTGTTGTTTTAGGGTGGAATGTTCTGTATATATGTATGAGGTCCATCTGGTCCAATGTGTCATTCAATGCTCTTGTTTCTTTATTGATATTCTGCTTCGATGATCTATTTCTGAGAGAGGCGTGTTAAGATCTTCTACTATTAATGTATTCATATCAATAGGACTCTTTATCTTGATTAACAGTTTTCTTATGTAATTGGCTGCTCCCATATTGGGGGCATAGATATTTACAATTGTTAGATCATCTTGGTGGATAACCCCTTTAAGAATTATGTAGTGTCCTTCTGTATCTCTGACTACAGTCTTTAGTTTAAAATCTAATTTATCTGATATGAGAATCACTACCCTGGCCTTCTTTTGAGGCCCATTGGCATGAAAGATGATTCTCCATCCCTTCGCTTTCAGTCTGGGTGTATCTTTAGGTTCAAAATGGGTCTCTTGTAGACAACATATGGATGGGTCCTGTCGTTTTATCCAATCTGCAACCCTGTGCCATTTATGGGCGCATTTAGGCCATTCACATTGAGAGTGATTATTGATAGATATGTTTTTATTGACATCGTGTTACCTTTGAAGTCTTTCTTTCTGTAGATTGTCTCTATATTTCTGTTCAATGTTATTCTTAGAATTTTTCCTCTTTTATAGAACCCTCCTTAATATTTCCTGCAGTGTTTGCTTGGTGGTTGCATAGTCTTTTAAGCCTTGCCAGTCTTAGAAACTCTTTATCTCTCCATCCATTTTGAATGTCAGTCTTGCTGGATAAAGTATTCTTGGCTGCATGTTCTTCTCATTTAGTGCCCTGAATATATCTTGCCAGCCCTTTGTGGCTTGTCAGAATTGTGGACAGGTCTGACATTATTCTGATGGGCTTTCCTCTGTAAATAAGGAGCCTCTTTGTCCTAGCGGTTTTCAAGAGATTATATCTACAATTATGATTCCTCAATTTGACTATTAGGTACCTTGATATTTTTTGGAATCTATAATCTTGGGTGGAGACTGATCGGCCTCTAGTACATGAATGCTGGTTCCATTCGCAAGATTGGGAACATTTTCATGAAGAACTTGTTCCACTATATCTTTTAGACTTCTTTCTTTCTCCTCACCTTCAGGGATTCCAATAATTCTGACGTTGGAACATTTCATGGCATCATTTATTTCCCTGATCCTGTTTTCATGGTGTCTAAGTTGTTTGTTCTAGGCTTCCTCCTTATCCTTTTTTTCTGTTTGTTGCCAGATCACTAATTCTATCTTCTGTCTCAGTTACCCTCGCTTTGAGAGAATTTAGATTAGATTGGAACTCATTAAGAACATTGTGAACCTCATCCCTGGTAGCTTTTAGCTCTGCCCTAACATTGTGAACATCATCTCTGGTCGCTTTCAGTTTGGCCCTAATCTGAATTCCATTTGGTCATCCATGGCTTTCTCCAACCTAGCTATTGCCTGGATAATTGTTAGCCTGAATTCTCTTTCTGACATATTGTCTATATTGATAGCCATTAACTCTGTTGCAGAAGGCCCATCCTCTGTCTTTTTCTTCTGTTGGGCATTCCTCCTCCTAGTCATTTTGGTGAGAGATGACTGAACGGATGTAGCTGGATGTATCGACCACGGTGCAGTCAAGGTGCACCCTGGAATGCTTCTGAGCAATCAGGATTCCCCACCCAAATGAGAGAAAAAAGAAAAGAAAAAGAAAAAGAGAGAGAGAGAGAGAGACAGGAAAGAAAGGGAAGATAAAAGAGAAGGTTCAGCCCAAATGGGCCCCAAGGTAAGACTGATGAAGTATACAAACAAAAACAGACAAACAAAAAGACTGATAAAAGTATACGACGAGAAAAAAAATATATATATATACATATATATATATATATATTTATCAGGCTTTTGATATATATATATACAGGGACACACATTATATATATGTATATATATATAAGCAAATAAAGGAAGAACTTCATCAAAAAGAACCCCAAGTGTAAGATTTATATACTATCTGGACAAACAGAAAAACACAGAAACACTGGTGGAATAAAAAGATGGGAGAGTGGTTATAAATTCTCAGTGTGGGCGAGGAAGTTTGTTTTGATTCTTCCTGGATGTATCTTGATATCTTTATTAAAGGACTCAACTTTCCTGAGATAAAGGGGGATTAAAAATTGGTTTACCTATAGGGATAGCATTGATTGGGGAAAGGGGATTACCTTGAAGTTTAACTTTATATGAATATTAGAAAATAAAAATAAAAAAGGAATAAACTAGACTAAACTAAACTAAAATTAAAAAAAGGAAGAAATTAAAAAAATAGAAATGCAAAAGAAAAACTCAGGTGTATGTATCAAAAAGTTCAGGTTAGAAGGTTATTATGGAATTTGATGTACTGGACAGCTCACTGTGATGGTAAATAGGTTAAAAATTATCTATATAAAAAAAATGAGCCAGAATAGTGGGAAAAATTTAAAAATAAAAGTTGTCCTTTGAAGTAGTGGTGGTGGTTCTCTTGTAGTCTTTTTTTTTTTTTTTTTCTTTCCAGGTTGGTTTTCTGGGGGAGGGGCCTGCCACATGGGTTTTCAGTCAATGATGTTCTCTGAGTTAAGTCCTCCCACGCCCCTCAAGGGGGTGGGCTCTGAGGAAACCGTTTTTTTTTTTTTTTCAGGCTTTTGTTCTCTGGAGGTTTTTATGTTTGTTCACTTTTTTTTTTTCCTCTCGCCTTGACCGTTTTTGATAGTTTTTGTAGGTTTAGAGGAAAGCAAACTGCACCCTGACCTCCCTCTCAGAGAGAAGCCTCAGTCTGCTCTTCTGTGGGTGTTGCAGAGTCCATATAAATTCCCCCTTGGCCTCTGGCAGAGCAGGTTCCAAGTCGTGGTCCCTGGGGATACAGGATCTTCTGCTTGTACCCAAAACCACGGCAGCAGCGGCTGTCTGGGCAGCTCCAGACCACCAGAGAGGTTCCAAGCAGCGATCACACACTGAGATTTTCCCACTGGCCCGGGCTGGGAGTGCCTGGTCTTTCTGGGTCTAAGAGCACCCCGCTTGTGTGCACCTCTTTCAGGGGAGGCTGTGAGTCACGTGCGCATCTCAGGCTCTGAGAACGGGGCGCAGGTCTGAAAGCACCAGGCTGGGCCTTCACGCACCTCTCTCAGGGGAGAGTTTGGGGCGCACGTCCTAGGCTCTGAAACAATGGCGCGGGTCTAAGAGCCCCCAGTTGGTCGGCCTTTGTGCACCTCTCTCAGGGGAGGGTGAGGGGCATGTGCATCTCAGACTCTGTAGCAGGGCTTGGTGTTCTGCCATCTGGCGAGGTTCCCAGCCCCTCACAGGAGTCAGACCCATGCAATCTCGGCGTGCTCAGCTCAGGGACAAAGACCTGGTTTCTCCACCACACTCTCTCTGGCTCAGCGCCAGGGAAGGCTGCCCTGGGACCAGTGACTTAATCCCCTGTCTCTAGTCGCCCTGATTCCCACAATTTCCCCCAAGATCCTTTGTTCTTTTGGAGTGCTTTCAACCAGTCTCCAAGTTAATGCTGGTCCCCAGATGCAGGGCACTCTCGCTCGTATTAGGGATATTACTTTCCAACCGGTCACCTCTGGTGGCTCCCTCCCCCTTTTATCTTCTGATGTCAGTCCCACGTTCCCACTCCACTTTACCTGCCCATTGGCGTCTTCTGCCCCTGTAGAGATCCAGACCTGTATAATTCTGATCTCAGGCTGATTTCATGGGTGGTCAGAGTTCTTTTGTAGGTAATCAGCTCACTTTAGGGTACAGGTTGAAAAGGCGCCTCCTCCTACATCCCCGCCATCTTGTCCTTCTCGATATTTTATATCAACTGCTGGAACATCTAATACAAATTAACATAAATTCTGGGCTGATTAAATAATTAAATGTGAATGAAAGCCTAAGAGACAAAAATAAAACTGTATTCAACCTAAAGAAGTCTTGCTAAGTATAAATGCATCAGAACACAGAATAAAGGAGATTCCTGGTAGATCTAAGCACATTTAAAAAAAAATTAATAAAATGTGTTAAATATTACCATAAATAACTTAATTGGGATCAATATTTGACACGTTTAAAATGCAAAACGCGAATATCTCTAATGGACAGAAAACCTTAAAAATGTACAATAAAAAACTAAATATCACAAGACAAAAGTG
Organism: Lontra canadensis; assembly: GCF_010015895.1. NCBI lineage: Eukaryota > Metazoa > Chordata > Mammalia > Carnivora > Mustelidae > Lontra > Lontra canadensis. The sequence goes on from NW_022631005.1 coordinate 29,921,610, forward strand.
GTCAAAAAATATTTAAAAATTCATATAATTTTAAAAAGATGGTTAATTAATATGGTAAGACATTCAGTCTTGCATGTATTAAAACTCACATTAATATACCAATATGTTACTGGTGGGAATAAATTATTACTAATTTCATGAAAGTTGATTTGGCAGAATCTTATAAAAAAACCTTCAAAACGTTTATACTTTTCCATCTAGCAATTGTCCTTCTGTGAATTTCTTCTGAAGAAATAGAAATGTGCACAAAGATTTTAGGACAGTGATATTTATATCAATATTCTTAGTCACGTTATAAAAATATGAAAACTTATTGTAACAAGACCCATTAAATAAATAACTATGTCTTTGTGATTAAATTTTATGTATCATACTCATTTTTTTTTCCTGAGGAAAATATTTAATGATATGGAAGAAGTAGGATGATATAAATTTGAGTAAATATATTGATTTACAAAATTGTAGAGATTATTATCCCAACCAATATCCCAACTGAGTATATGTGTGTACATTGCTAGAGACAGTATTTTTATATTAGTCTGTATACTTGTCCCATCTTCTAAACCCATTAAAATCAACGTCTTACTTCAATTATGAGGACTAATGATCATAAAAATTTGTTAAACTGATAAATAAAAGTAAGTTCTATTCTTAAAAAATCAGTTCTGTGTTAAGGAAATCAGTTTTATTGTTTGCATTTTAACTGAGTTTTTATGTTAGTTCTATCTTAAATGAATTTTCTAGCTTAAGAGACTAATAGAAAAAAACACAATTGGATGGTCTTAAGAGATAAATTCTTTCATTCTTCCCACTCCTCAATCTAGACTCCATGAAGACCATTTTGGTTTGAATAAATTCTTTATTTATGCAATAACACAATGTATTTTGTCACTATTTAACAACATTTCATATATCTTAATGATCTGCATTAGAATTTATATTTACCATACCCTCATCACTTATTCATGTGTGAACCATTTCTTGAGTTACTTTCCTGTGTGGATAGTAACTCCACATGTTGCTGAACTTCTGCTAGGTTGTCACTAAGAGAACCATTTCTCATCAAATATTAGGAACAGTTTCCTAATTTGATACCACCCCTGTGTCTAACCCACTAATTTATGTTCCACCTGGAACAAGGATAAGTCTGAGACACAAGGAAAACTGAACTTTCTGGATATCATCAAATAGATTAAACATGTGGAAATGATCCTTTAAAATAATAAAATTGAATCTCACCTATGAAAAACAATGTATACAAGACAAAATGTAAGGAAGTCAAGTTAAATTTTTTTCTTTACTTGCCATTTAGTAGCTATATAACCTTAAGTAATTTAATTAAACTTTCTGGATCTTAATTGGCTCATCCATGAAGTAGGGATAATAATACCTCCCTCGATGGGCTGTTATGAAGATTAAATCTTGTGTCTGATAGCCATTTGTATGTCTTCATTGGAGAAGTGTCTGTTCATATCTTCTGCCCATTTTTTGATATGATTATCTGTTTTGTGTGTGTTGAGTTTGAGGAGTTCTTTATAGATCCTGGATATCAACCTTTTGTCTGTACTGTCATTTGCAAATATCTTCTCCCATTCCGTGGGTTGCCTCTTTGTTTTGTTGACTGTTTCCTTTGCTGTGCAGAAGCTTTTGATTTTGATGAAGTCCCAAAAGTTCATTTTCACTTTTGTTTCCTTTGCCTTTGGAGACATATCTTGAAAGAAGTTGCTGTGGCTGATAGCACAGGTTACTGTGCTATGGTTACTGCCTATGTTCTCCTCTAGGATTCTGATGGATTCCTTTCTCACGTTGAGGTCTTTCATCCATTTTGAGTTTATCTTTGTGTATGGTGTAAGAGAATGGTCGAGTTTCATTCTTCTACATATAGCTGTCCAGTTTTCCCAGCACCATTTATTGAAGAGACTGTCTTTTTCCCCTGTATATTTTTTTCCTGTTTTGTCGAAGATTATTTGCCCATAGAGTTGAGGGTCCATATCTGGGCTCTCTACTCTGTTCCACTGGTCTATGTGTCTGTTTTTATGCCAGTACCATGCTGTCTTGGTGATCACAGCTTTGTGGTAAAGCTTGAAATCAGGTAACGTGATGCCCCCAGTTTTATTTTTGTTTTTCAACATTTCCTTAGCAATTCGGGGTCTCTTCTGATTCCGTACAAATTTTAGGATTATTTGCTCCAGCTCTTTGAAAAATACCAGTGGAATGGCATTAAAAGTATAGATTGCTCTAGGCAGTATAGACATTTTAACAATGTTTATTCTTCTCATCCAAGAGCATGGAATGGTCTTCCATCTTTTTGTGTCTTCTTCAATTTCTTTCATGAGTATTCTGTAGTTCCTAGAGTACAGTTCCTTTATCTATTTGGTTAGGTTTATTACCAGGTATCTTATGGTTCTTGGTGCTACAGTAAATGGGATTGATTCTCTAATTTCCCTTTCTGTATTTGTTAATGTATAAGAAAGCCACTGATTTCTGTACATTGACTTTGTATCCTACCATGTTACTGAATTGCTGTATGAGTTCTAGTAGTTTGCGGGTGTCATCACTAGCCATCAGGGAGATTCAAATTAAAACCACATTGAGATACTACCTTACACGAGTTAGAATGGCCAAAATTAGCAAGACAAGAAACAACATGTGTTGGAGAGGATGTAGAGAAAGGGGAACCCTCTTACACTGTTGGTGGGAATGCAAGTTGGTGCAGCCACTTTGGAGAACAGTGTGGAGATTCCTCAAGAAATTAAAAATAGAGCTTCCCTATGACCCTGCAATTGCACTACTGGGTATTTACCCCAAAAATACAGATGTAGTGAAAAGAAGGGCCATCTGTACCCCAATGTTTATAGCAACAATGGCCATGGTCATCAAACTGTGGAAAGAACCAAGATGCCCTTCAATGGACGAATGGATAAGGAAGATGTGGTCCATATACACTATGGAGTATTATGCCTCCATCAGAAAGGATGAATACCCAACTTTTGTAGCAACATGCACGGGACTGGAAGAGATTATGCTGAGTGAAATAAGTCAAGCAGAGAGAGTCAATTATCATATGGTTTCACTTCTTTGTGGAGCATAACAAATAGCATGGAGGACAAGGGGAGATGGAGAGAAGGGAGTTGAGGGAAATTGGAAGGGGAGGTGAGCCATGAGAGACTATGGACTCTGAAAAAGAACCTGAGGGTTTTGAAGGGGTGGGGGAGTGGGAGGTTGGGGGAACCAGGTGGTGGTTATTAGGGAGGGCACGGATTGCACAGAGCACTGGGAGTGGTGCAAAAACAATGAATACTGTTACACTGAAAAGAAATAAAAGATAAAAAAAAAAGATTAAATCTTGTAAAAGCAGTAAAGTGTCTAACAAAGATATCTGCCACAGTGCACCTTCATCATCCTGAATTCTTAAACTAGTTATACTTGTGTAATTATATTGGGAGTAAAAATGGTCAAAACATGTGCAAATAATTGAAATTTTGTTTTTGGAATATTTGAGAACTTGATATTTAGATGAATATCAATACTACATTATACTGCATGTTACATAGAAATTCCCAATTGGTTATAAGTTTTCATCATTTGTTTTTTGGGGGAAAAAAGTGAGCATTGAAAAATGTGTGCTGAAGGAAGCCAGATATTAGATGAACAGGACTCTTGGGGAAATTTCACAAAATGTTGTCACATTCTGTCAGGGAAAAACACGTTCCCCTGTAGTTTCCATGGGTATGTCAGACAATCTTATACGATGCATCAGTATATTTCTTATCTCTCCATGCCATTTTTAATCATGTGAAATCTACAATGTTGAGTTGTACTTTAGATCACAAAGTACAGAATAGAAAATATAAAATGCAGACAACCCAGAGAGAGCAGACTCAAAGTCATCTGTAGTGAGACTTGTCTTTTGTATAGGTTTCTGGAAAGCACGCTGTAAATTTTCCCAGTAACTAGCCACTGGAGTCATATTTCCAAGTAGTATTTACAGAGAGAAAGGTAATGCATGGCAGTTAGAGCATACATGAAGGAAAACTATTTTGTTATCACCCCATAATAGAGAGAACTATGAGGTAATCAAATTGGTAGTACATTTGAGGGGTAATAGCAAGCAAGAGCGTTAGAACTTCAGACAGAATATCAGTATGCCATGATTTGTTTTACAGTGGAGAAGGTATGATAAGGTCATACAGAAAGATAGCTAATTTGCCACGGCAATGGGAATTTTCAGTTGATGAGTGAATGAATGGAAGGAAGGTATATAGGATCAAATCAAAAAAGATTATATTGTATTTCCATGTGATTTGCCCATACCAAGAAACTTTATCCCTCTCAAGTGCCTGATGCAAAAGTTACACGTCAGAGCCAGACACAAAAGAAAACCGTGGCCTGAATAAAATTTTAGCTTTTCAGAAAAATGCCAAGATGCATCTTACCATAAGGGGAAGTTAGAAGACATTTCACATTTCAAAATATGGGTAGTAGATAGATCCACCAAAAAATTATTATCTGTGGGTTCGGTAATCTGTTAAGTAACTGGAGTGCTGTGTTGTAATTGGAACCACATTGATGACGCCACTTGACACATAATTACAATTCTTACAGTGCATTCTCTAGCACATCTCCTGCTTACAAAGACATTAACCTAACACTACTATATAGTGTGCCATCCCTTTACCTTTTTCCTACACTGTTCTACTGCTTGGCAAACATTTATCATTCTTCAAGACCCAGCTCATGTGTCATCTCTTCCATGAAGACTTCCATTGACATCTGTAAGATGAATTAATCACCTTTCCTGTGTCTCTATAACACCCACCCATACATGTCACTGTCTAGCTTTCCAGTTTTCCTGTGACTCTTTAAGAACCAGAATGACCATATTCATCAGTGCCAGCCCAATGCCTACATACTCTTTGACAAATACTGTGTTAACAGTTAAAAGCTAGTTAATAATAAAAATTATTGTAAGTTTGAAATGGGCTATCAAATTATTAAGTGGATGGAATTTCAAAAATCTGAGTTAGAATGATAGAGCTCCTCCAAACTCTGGTCAGGCTCTAAGCATTACTCTGACATCCATCCTTTCTTTCTAGCCACCCTGGGAGGAGTTCTGGATCCAAGCCCTCTGCAGGTTCTAGTAATCTTTGAGAAGCTGTAGGTGATGATGAGTATGTCAGAGGACAGGAGAAATAGAAGGAATGGTCTGGGAAAGAGAAAAAAGACAAATGGATGGGAGGAAGGTGATAGAATGGGAAGAAGGTGACAAGAAGAACAAACTGTGGGATGAAACATAAGTCCATCAAAGTCTGAAATACTATTTCAGGTAAATCTAAATTAAACATAGCCAAATCCTATTAAAATGTTAAAATATACACTCTAGGAGATAAGCAGAAACAATAGAAATAAATAATTGCTATTTTTAGTAAGAGGATGATGTGGTATGTGCTAACTCTTGCTTATTCTTTCAGTAAATGCCTCCTGGTTTTTTCTGTAATACCAACATAATGACTGATGGCTTATGTCTTTTCTTCTCAATAAGATCTGGTAAGTGGTGGAAAGTCCCTGAGATTTGGAGTCACGTGAGAGATTTATTTTTAGCTCGAATATCAAAATTGTTTTAGGAAATTTCCATATCTTTTCTCATTCTCACCAGAAAAACCTTCACATTCAGAAATTAATATCTAGCCCTCAGAGCTATGTAAGGATTCGTTGAGATCTTAAGAGAAAGTAGCTGTCACAATGCTGGCTTGTGTCCCAGACTCAACATTTTCTGGCTTCCTCACTCCCCTCTTTCCTTTCTTTTTGTTTTTCTTCACTTTGTCTATTGAAATATGTGTGTATGTGTGTATGTATGTATGTATGTATGTATTTTACTAGCTTGATATCTGAACATGATTCAGGAAAATGAATGAGTAAATGTGTTGTCTAAAACTTTCTAAAACAAACTTGTTTGGGTTATATTATAAGAAAAAAATTTGGCACCTCATGAAATGAAGGTGGGCCTACAGAAGGATTTCAGTAAATATGTGTAATTGGTTTTTTATATGGTTTGGTTTAAACAAAACATCAGACATTTGAGACATATAGAATATGTGCTTGTTGTTACTCATACGACTTCTGTGTTGTTGGCTCCTAAGCAGTCTTTTATCAACCATTTTCTTATTTACATATGTTGTTCATACATTTCACTTGGAAGCCTCAAGTTTTAAGGAAGTCTTTTAAACATTTCCAAGACTAAATATACAGCAATCTCCTCAAAAGAGTGCTACTTCCAAGTTCTACACAGAAGCATTACAATTATTCCTCTGCCCCAGGTTTGACATGGTGCCACCATCTTTGTCTCCTTCCTCTCTTTTCCCCAGTTCTAATTCCTCTCCTTAATTACTTCCTCTGTTTCACCTTTTCTTCTCCAATCAATGGTCATTATTAGCCTCAGCTGTAGGCACTTGTTTTTTATATTTTTTTCAAACATTTCTTCATTTGCATCAGGTGTCAAATATTTACTGATATGCCAGATGTTGTCCTTGCAATTGAGGAAACAACAAAGAATAAAATAGGCATGATCCCTGCAGTCACGGAATTGTACTAGAAGATTAGACTGTGGTAGAAGAAGGACATAAGCTAATACCAGATGCTGATATATGCCATCAGAAAATGGGATAGAGAGTGGTTGAGGAGGGAGATAGTGAAGCTATATGCATAGACAGAACAGAAAAAGTCTTCAAGGACATGAGTTTAGAACTGAGACTTGAAAAGATTAGGCCAGGAAGAAACCATTTGTCTGGATGAGACTGGAGGTAAGGGATTTGTCCTTCTGGTTCTTTCTAATTGCTATAACCCCAGGCTGCCTGGAAATCCTGCTTCCCTTCACTCTTCATGACTAATGGTCACAGCCCTGCCACCACTACTAACTCCAGATTCTTGAACTATCTCTTGTGGTTTCACCACTCTGTATCCATAGCTTTAAAGTTACTCACTTTATACATAAAAACTCCTCAAATTATCCTAATTTGAGCATACCATCTGTTATCTGCTGGTTTCCTTACTGATACAGTAATTTGTACTAAAATGGCCTCAGGAAAGAGGCTCTCAAAATTGAATTCTGGTGTTGTATTAGTCATATATTTCCGGGATGCAGGGTAACATCTTGCTGAGTGAGGGAGGAAGTAATGAGACTTAGGTAGGACACAAGTAATCTATGGCATTGTGGTTACTGAAATCACTGGTGGTGGCATGAGATAGAATTTAGATGGAGGGCAAAGCCCTGGGAATTCAAAGATCTGAGTCACTTGGTTGCTACCATGACAGTAGTGATTATCATACCACCTGAATTCTCCTACGATACCTTAAGAATGTACATAAGAGAAAAGAATATAAGAACCAGGAATACAAATTAAGAATGCATGTGGGAAAACACAAGGCCACTATAGCAATTTCAAATAATATTCTGTAATGGCAGGACACATATGGCTGAAGCCCAGGCCCTGAATCTGTTTGGAAGAGATACAGAGTTGCAGTGCTATTTGAATCCTCAATCACACGATGTTTCTCATACTAAGGTGAGAAGACCAGTGACAAAGGAATGGAACATTGGTCTATAGAATAAGACCATTTAGACATTTATGGATATGGATGAAACCTCATATTTCAAAGTATCTCCTCCTATGGATGGAGTCCTCCTCAGCCTAAAAGCCTTTAACTGACACATAAGCTATCACTGGCAGAAGGCTAGGAAATTGGTAAAATTGGTGGTGGAAAAGACCACTCTTATTTTCAACATAAGCCCTGTGATCAACTAGAGAGAGAGGACTGAGAGCAGCTCTATTTGCCAAGACTGAATTGTGTCCTTTCTCCATTATTTCCCTCTATGTGAAAGACTCAGGTTGTATCAAACATTTTAGGTTTTGTGTAAGTGTGACTGAACTGCCATTATCTAATGATGATGGGACTTTATACATCCCCTGTGTTAGGTTCACAGCTTTTTACCCTTGTGATACAGGACAAAGTGAGAGTTGAGATATAATAGATGTACACTGTGCCAGTAATCTTCCATTTGTCTCTCCAGATCCACTCTCTACCCATCTTTACTCTCCTCATTGCCTTGCAAGGCTGACCTATATAGACTACATCCGTGGTCCCTGTGCAGCTTGACTTTCAGTTTTGTTTGGCCAGTAGGGATATCAGACAAGAGATTAGAGGGAGGAAATTGAGGTCAGGATGCTTGTTCTTTCCTTATGAAGGTGCCATTAACTGGTTGTGTTGATTGACACTGACTACTCTTTTTCAAGGTAGATACTGTATACTGTATATGGCTCTCTCTCCTTACCTCCAGCAACTACTCACTTTTTTGGGCCAAGGGACAATGACAGCTCTGCTCCTGCTTCCAGCCTTATGATTCCTCTATTTTTACTACCCTGTTGCCTGTTGTCCACCCACATATTTATAATTAATGCCTTTTAAATAAACCCTCCACAATTGTGTTAATTTAACTGTGTCCTCTGTTTCCTGTTAAGACCCTGACTAATGGAGCTGTATTATATACTACATGATGTTGAGACTTAAACAAATGATAAGACTAATGGGCTGGGAGTTCTGTTTGTTTCCAGGTAACATTTTTGGCTTGTAACAGCTTCATCCTCTCGGTTAATAGTGTACCACTGACAATAAACTGGGTCTTGGCAATCCCTGCAATTAAATCTTACCATTCAATTCTTTACCTCCCAAGAAATAAAAGTGTCCTTCCAATTATAATGAGATGGAAGTTAAGAAAAGTAGAGGATAATAAAGACAACAGGTAATGGCAGAGACATAGAAGTTGAAGTTGCACTTGCAAAGGTATTACAGTAGACAGGGCAGTAGAATGATAGAATAAAGTATTATATATGAGTAATGATTGTGTTGGGCTGTAACTTCCCAAGGAAAAGAAGTGGGAATAAAGTGATAGTGTACATAATTATTGTCATGCCCCCCACCCCATCTTGGGAGTTTTGGTTAGTTGATCTGGCATGGAAATACATATAAAGATTGTTCACCATAATTCTGTAAATATACAGAGATACCAATTATTTCTGTAATTATTATATAAAGATTGTCCAGCATTAAATAATCCAAAACACAACAAATGTGGTTTTGTTCCCAGCAATGATGGACTAGTTTTAGATCATCCTTCCATCTGAAAGTAAGTATACAGGTAACACAAAAGGATAATAAAATATTTTGAAGCCATGGAATTCTACCAAGGTGGTAAGTGAGGACTTCTGGTTCTGAGGGCCAAGAGTCCAGACAACTGAGCTTGGTATTTGGAGTCAGTCATCTCTCAACTGGAAAGAAGTGGCTGAGATACTAGAAGTTATGAAGAGATTTCAGGAGAATCACTGGGCTGGAAGAACAAAAGCTGGATTCAGGAAAGGAAGGAAGAATGGCCTTCCTTCACAAAGGAAGCATGGCCCTAGGAGATACTAGGAAATTCCACTAGGAAATAACTAGAATTTCCGTGGGGACTCCACTCTAACAGACTGTTTCCCAAGAGTATATAGTGAAGCAGAAACTGACAAGCCCTTCAAAGGAACTGGGATCCAACTCTCAAACACTCCAGTTCCTGATTAGATCAAGATTGATACAACCATAGAACAGCCTATAGTATTTTAAATACATAGGTACAGACTCATATATGTAGGAACAAATGATTTATGAAAATAATGGCCCTGGAATGCAGTGGGTAAAGCATGACATTTTAAAATAAATGATGATGGGTTCATTGAATACCCACATGAGAAAAAAAAAAATTGACTCCTAAGTATACCATGCCTTAAGATTAATTCCAGAAAGAGTGCAAATCTAAATGTGAAAAATAAAACAAGAACATTTCTACAAGATAATTTAGAAAAATGTCTTTATAAGTTTAATTTAAGTTAAGATTTCTTCAAATGCTCATGGGATGATGAAGGCAGAGGTTGGGCGATGCATTTACAAGCCAAGAAAAGCCAAGGATTGCTGGCAAGAAAACATCAGAAGCTAGACGCAGCAAGGAAGTCTTCTCTTCTGCAGGTCTCAGTGGGAACATGGCTTTGTAAGCACCTTGATTTTGGACTTCTAGACTCCAGAACAGTAAGCAATAAATTTCCATTGTTTTAAACCACCCAGTTTGTGGTTCTTTGTTACAGAAGCCCTACAAATCTAATTTAAATTCCAAAGGGAAAACAATCCAAATACCCATCAAGATTAAAATAGATAAATATGTCATATTTACAAAAGAACAAAATGAAAAACTCCTACATACAAGAGCAAACATAAATTTGAGGGAAAGAAGCCAAATATAAGGGAGAATACACTACATAATTTCATTTATTTAAAATTCAAAAACAGCCAAAATAAGTCTATGGTGTTAAATGTCCAAATAGTGATTATATTAACAGATAAAGAAAGGGCACCAGATGGCTGACTTCTAATGTTCCATTTCTTAACCTGGATGATGGTTATATGCATGTGTTCAGTTTGTGATAACGCACTGTGTACTTTTTCATACATTTGTATATTTATGTTATATTTCAATCATTGGTTAGTAAATGAACTCATAGCATATTTAAAATGTCATTCACTAAAGAAAAAAACCCAAAAAGCTTGAAAAGGGGAAAAATAAATGGATTTAATTATCTGCTTCCAGAGAATTCTCCCCAGTAATGCTACAACTGATGTTAAGCAAACATACTCTTTGAGTAACAGAAAACAGTAAATTTGGGGTCAGAAATTAAGTCTTTAAATAGCTAGTCCATCCCCAGATCATACTATACATAATTCCTGCTCTTCAACCTATATGAAGGGCTTCAGTCCTCTACTCAGAGGATGTGGTTCTCAAATTGCAGTTTATCTAACAAAGCCTACATTCTGGAACATTTCTCACCAAAGAAAAACAGAGATTACAGCAGGTTGAACTTGAATTATTGAAATCATTTGTGAGTTTGGTAAAATGTGTGTAAAAAATAAAATGGTTTGTAGATATAATTTAACTTTTAAAGAATTAAGAGTCCTCTCAAAGATTGTAAGGAGGGGAGTTTGGAGCATGTTGAAGGAACCAATTATTAGATTGTGATTAAGGGCACAGCATTTAGAGCCAACTTTCCTTGGGTTGAGAGAGTCACTGTTACACCACTCACTCTCAGTGTGAATTTAGGCAAACTACTTAATCTTTGATAGCATCTGAATATGAAAAATACAAAACTTATCAAGTAGGTCATTTTATCCCTGTTTTACAAAGGAGAAAATTTAGCTTAAGACAGCTAAGTAAAGACTAATTAGTTCACATAGCAAATTGTGTTGACACAGTTGACACAGTTGAGATTTAATTCCTGTGCAATTTGAATATGAAATGTGACCTTTGCATATTGTCTTGCCAAATACAGTTCCAATATTACCTCCTATGATATGCTTTCCCTTGATCACCCAAATCTAAACCCCCTAAGTACTGTGCAAATTTCTGTTGTAGTACTTGTCGTGCTATTTTGTTATTTACCTCCGACCATCTGCGACATATACTATAGACATCAACATCTCTCTTGGAACTCCAATAAACCAGGAGATCCTTCAGAGTAGAGACATTTTATACCTTTATATATTTATATACATCCCCAGGGTCCAGCAGAAAGCCTGCACAAAATAATAAAAAAAGATGGAAAAATTGAATATACTTAGATGAACTATTAAACATTAAGGAAACAAAACATAACATTCTATGAATCTGAAACATACACAATTCTTGTTATTATACTATGTTTCTAGGAGTTCCATGAACTAGTCCCTGATATGTGGAAATATTTTTGTCTCTGGCAAGAGTCTGATTATGTGATATCTTCTGTTTCAGATCAATGACTTTTTTTTTATTGTGTTATGTTATTCACCATACAATACATCATTAGTTTTTGATGTAGTGTTCCAAGATTCATTGTTTACTGACAGAAACAATTTGTCAAAATTATTACAAATTCCCAACAAAATAGTCTATGGAGAACTATATGGTACACTTGCATATTTTAAAAAAGATCATCTTCAAAGCATGGGGAGAAAAGGAAACGTCTATTTTTAGGGGATTCCAGAAATGGGTATGGCTTCTGATCTAGTCTGTCTATGAAGCAATCAAAATTACCTTTTTGATGTCAGTTGTTTTAGGACCGTAAAGTATTGCAAATATGAGGAAAAGTGTATATATATTCAGGAGAAATGAGACTGATTCTGGAATGCCAAATAGTTCTGCATTTTTAGTGGTTCCTAACCAATGCGCTCACTTTAAGTCTGTAATTTGATTTCTTTATATCAAACTGTAATTTCCAGAATGAAGAAAACAAACTTGACACTGCTCTCTGTCTCTTGGCTTTCATAGTTAGGATACAGAGCATGCCTCCAAATTTTCTGTAACTGCATACGCATTTGGTAATTCAATAGTCATTCAAACTATCCTGAAAGTTGAAAGATTTTGGCAATTCTAGTCTAACGTGACACCTTCTCCATTCAGAGTTATCTGGGATAGATAATTTAAAGTTTCATTTGGGCCCTCCATCAGGACTAAAGACTCTACAAAAGTGTAATGATAGGATCACTAATCCAAACATTCCTAAATCACCTTTTTAGACTTAAATCACTTTTAACTACTCAGCCAGTAACGCAAATGAATTTTACATTTTCTAAACATGAGTAAGTCAACAAATTGTTAAGAGACTTGATTACCACTTACTAAATTTGTACTATATATTAGGGTGTAATAAAAATCATACTAAGGAAAGTATTCCAATTTTATCACCTTTAAATTCTTTACTCTAAATTAATTAATAGTTACAAACCCTGGAGATAAAACTAAAGGAAGAAATAGTTTTCACTTAATTGGTTGATTTGTTCTGAAAATTTTCTGTTCTTTCTGAATATATGTTTTTCTGTTATTAAGAGATTGGACCCAAAACAAAGACTGGATCAAGTCAACTGACTATATAAGATATTTTTATAATACCTAAATATTTTAACCACTTACATGACAATGTGGACATGTGTATTTGGAATTTATTATAATACCAGTAACTCTGGTATAATATTTACAAAGTTCAAAACAAAACAAAATAAGGATTAATCAGCTCTATTTAGTGGTAATCTGACTGAAAAGCCTTCTAAGAAAATCTTCATTAATCAACAAAAATCATTCCAAGAAAATAAAATTAAATAAAAGATTTCGAGATCACCTTCATTACTACCATAAAAGTCAGTAAATCCAAAACATTTCCTTTTAGCAAAGAAATGTCAGTCTTGGTTCAAGTTTGAATATGCTATTAATATTTAATATCTAATAATAATACAAGACATAGGGAGCAGGAAATTCATAACTTTCAGTTTAATTAACTAAAAGTTGCTGGAATCACTACTTTAATTAAGAAATCCAGATGGCTCCAGATTTCAGGCATAAAACGTGCCACCACCTTGAGAGGTGTCATCTTGGGTAACTTTCCTCTTTTAAAATCATCACAGATGTTCTCTAACAGGGAAAAATACCTGTGGAACATAACCAGTGACTTATCAGAAATTCAATTTCTGAGAGGACATTCTACTAAGTTCCAGAGCACAGCCTTAGTATTATTATCTGGCATATGGTTTAATTATTCAAGAACAATGATTTCTGGTCACCCAAATATCTCAGTTTATTCACCTATTTTTTCAAGGGCATTTCAACCCTAGAATCTTATTCTCTTAAAACAGTAACAATTTCCCAATAAGGACAATGATCCATTTCCTCCTCACAGCGTTCTGGAATGTGAAATTTGTTGATTCTACTTCTCCAGGATTTATGTTAGATACTGAAGGGGGAAAAAAATTGAATCAGGCAGTCTTTCAGAATGAAGCCTGGAGACCCCAACATGTACTGATGTCCACACCCCACAAACCAATTTATAAAATACCAGAAGGAACCCACCCCCCACAAAATGACCTCTACCTTTCTAGCTGCTGTTTTTTTTGTCATTGTTGTTTTGATAGTTTTGTTTTGTCTTCACTATAACTATCGGTGATCATTCTCTGAGTCTCAGAAGTGTCCCCAAGTTATCATGAAGACAACAGTAGTTCAAAAATGAAACTCTTGCTTTTGTTTTACTCCATCTAATTCTGAGCATCTGAATTTCTTGATCGTCTTCTCTTTTGCCTCAACATTTATCCCTCAGACATGACAGCAGAGCTGTTTTCCTGCTTTTCTCCCCAGTGTTCCCAAGGACCCAGTGTGCACTTCTCAGTGTTTCTGTCTACAAGCTTCATCCCCTTCAGCTGGAGACCCCAACTCTGCACTGGCCAGTGCAACCCGCACCTTTCTCTACCTTTTCATGGGGGATGAGTAGGCAGGGTTAGACCTCAGAGGAGTTCTGAAGGCTTTTTCTTTTCTTGTCTTCTGAGTATTCTTCATTATTATATTTCCCCATCACAAAAGATGATTTGAACTCTTTTCCTGATTAACTTCTCACACATTGAAATCATGATAACTCATTTAGTAATGTATTCTTAATAGCATACTTTATAGGTTTAAAACAATTTAATTTTTAAAATCAAAAAGCTCCCTATAAAAACACTTACTTTTCTCAAGTTATCTGAAATGATTTAAGGAGAAATAAAAATATGAAAAAGAAAAATGACATCTAGCAAAGAGACACTATGTTGTAGATAGCAAAAATGTAACACAAACCAGTAAGATGAGGAATAAAAAGATTAATTTATTATATTCTAAGACATTCAGGTACTAGTCCTTCTACTACTACATAGCTATGCGTCCTTGAACAAATTATTGTATCCTCTCTGAGCATTAATTTGTATTATTTTTTAAATTAAGAAGTAAGTCATTTCTAAAGCTTTCTTTCTAGTTTTAACATTCTATAATTCTCAGAAACATTCTTATAGTCATAAGTATGAATATATTAGTATGATCCTCAAGATAGTGTGAACTAATCTCACCAGTTTCTAATATAGTAAGAGACACCTTTTGTTGGCTGAAGTTAGATAAATGAAATCAGTTTCTAAAAATACATTGGAAGAACTGTAGGAAATAAGTAATAAACATTCATTGGTAAATTTATCGATATCTTGACATATTTTGTACTTAAAATATAAGAAAGTTGTTATAGCTATCAGGGCAAGCAAAAATTCATCCAGAGCTTAATGAATCAGAAAATATGTAACGTTAGCTTCAGAGATTCTAGTCCAACCCATATCCTTTTCTTTATTCTTCTCTGTTCATTCCATATCCTTGAAGTAGCCAGGTCTCTGATACACCTATGAATTTTTACCTAATTAAGCCCTAGATGCAAAAAACAACATGAAGAAATCAATCATGTTATTATTCAAATATTAGTCCCATTTTCAAACATTAGATATCAGCTTAATGTACTCCTTCTTAGGTTTTGGATTTTAAGGGTGTCAAATATAACCCATGATGCAGGAATTCCACTCCTCTTTATATACTTTGAAGAAATGGAAATCTTAGGTTAAAAGTACATATTAAAATGTTGAAGGAGGGGCGCCTGGGTGGCTCAGCGGGTTAAGTGTCTGACTTCAGCTCAAGTC
The DNA here is from genome assembly GCF_010015895.1 of Lontra canadensis. NCBI lineage: Eukaryota > Metazoa > Chordata > Mammalia > Carnivora > Mustelidae > Lontra > Lontra canadensis. Next base: position 29,937,189 of record NW_022631005.1, read on the forward strand.
AAGATCTCAGGGTCCTGGAATCAAGTCCCGCATCAGGCTTCTTGCTCAGTGAGTAGTCTGCTTGTCCTTCTTCCTCTCCCTCTGCCTCTTCCCTCTGCTTTTGCTCTCTCTCTCAAATAAATAAAATCTTAAAAAAAAAAAAAAGTTTAAAATGTGCAAGGAGCCATTGTAATAGCCAGAAATTGGAAGCAACCTAGTTGGAAGAAATGAACAGATGAAAGGATAGTTAGAATGTATTCACACAACAGAATACTAAACAGAGGCAAAATAAATGAAGTGAAGCACATGTACCAATACAGGTGACTTACAAATATAATACAAGGTGAAATAAAAAAAGAAAGTTAAAAAAGCTTTATACAGGGGTGCCTGGGTGGCTCAGTGGGTTAAAGGCTCTGCCTTCAGCTCTGGTCATGATCCCAGGGTCCTGGGATGGAGCCCCGCATCGGGCTCTCTGCTCAGCAGGGAGCCTGCTTCCCTTCCTCTCTCTCTCTCTCTCTGTGTGCCTCTCTGCCTACTTGTGATCTCTGTCTGTCAAATAAATAAATAAAATCTTTGAATAAAAAAAAGTTTTATACAACATACTAATTATGTAGGATAAAATCATGTAAACAATGTGTTTTGACAAAAACTACATATTTTATCACATATATAAAGGCAGATTCTAATTGGATATTATATTGTCTGATAAGGTTTTAAACCTTACATAAGTAGTATCGTGCTCTTAAAAAATTTTTAACTAGCTTTTTAATTATATAGATAAATTAAGGGATGTAGAGACAGAGACATAGAGACAAAAAGAGAGGGAAAAAGAAGGAGGGATGATGATAGGTGGAGAGATAGATAAACAGATATAGAAATAAAACTATGAAGAAATGCATAAGTAAACATTTCCTCTGGAGAAAGGATGAAGGGTTGGAAACTGATACATTTCTGATACACCCACATCTTCAAATTTCCTTTCCTTTTTTTTTTTTTAATGGTGTATCATGGACCCATGGTGGTTACAATTTATCATTTTTAATATGTCTGATATTTTCTTAATACATATAAGTTATCAAGATCATTTTAAAATTATCTCTTAAGCAATTCCCATGAAGAAATTGAGGGGAGGGAAGTGCTTTCTGAATTCATACAGAGTTTGACATTAAGATTGATGCTTTTGAATGCATGGCCAGTTCTGGCAGTGTTTTGCATAGTAGTGGGCATATGATGGGTCAAGCAAACATCTACACATGCATACAAGACATCATAAATAACCTTTTCAATTAAAAAACTCACTTCAGGGGCGCCTGGGTGGCTCAGTGGGTTAAAACCTCTACCTTCGGCTTAGGTCATGATCCTGGAGTTCTGGGATGGAGCCCCGCATCGGAGTCTCTGCTCCGTGGGGAGTCTGCTTCCCCCTCTCTCTTTGCCTGCCTCTCTGCCTACTTGTGATCTTTCTCTGTCAAATAAATAAATAAAATCTTTAAAAAAAATGTTTAAAAAAAATAAAAAAAATAAAAAATCTTACTTCAATGCTTCAATGTGTAAACCTGGCGATTCACAGACCTGTATCCCTGGGGCTAATAATACATTATATGTTTATAAAAAAATTTTTAAAAATTAAAAAAAAACCCTCACTTCAAGGTTGGTAATTAACAAATGTAGTGCTGATCCTCTGAAACGTATTAACTGATGTTTTTCCTATAAAACGTATATCATTTTTAGTTGAAAAAATAAAGTTTGGGGTTTCCTGGGTTGTTCAGTTAGCTAAGCATCCTCAGTTCAGGCCCTGCATTGGGCTCCACGCTGGTCGTGGAACCTAATTTAGAAAAATAAAATGGCAATAAAGGCAGCACTGATATAAATTTATTAGTATTCGTCATTACTACAGAGTATTTTTTTTTTAAGATTTTATTTATTTATTTGACAGAGACACAGTGAGAGAAGGAACACAAGCAGGGGAAGTGGGAGAGAGAAAAGCAGGGTTCCCACCAAGCAGGGAGCCCCATGTGGGGCTTGAGCTCAGGACCCTGAGATCATGACCCGAGCTGAAGGCAGACGCTTAATGTCTGAGCCACCCAGGTGACCCATTACTACATAGTATTAAGATAGATTGTTACATACTGAATTTTTTTCAGGGTTTCCCCCCATATCATCAGTTTTATAGATAATGTTTCTTACTGGTATTTAGGGATTTTAATTCATACAAAATTAAAATTATATTTATATACCAAGTTTTTATATTGTATTAAACTTGAGAATTTATCTAGCTCTGAGCCCTGAATTTAATTTCACTATATTTAGTCAATGATTTTATATATGCTTACTGATGTACCTTTAGATTCTCAAAGTTTTCTAAATAGCATAAAGTATGGAACAAATAGAACATGTAACACAATTCTGTTCTAATAGCACTTTCTGATAAACGCTTATGGATTGATTATAAATTCTGTTTTTGTGTTCTAATCAAGTAAGATCTAATGCAATATAAATTACAACAATTTTAAAAGTGTAATTTGTGTCAGGATGAAAGAAACCTGGAGTTTAAATAATAAATGTAACTTTCATAACATATCAAAAGGAAGAATTCAGATTTTATTAGAGAGAAATGATCCAAACATTAAATCCTAGACAGCAGGAATGAAGCATGAATACATTAAGAGATTTCTTCATCTTAAAGTGATAAAAAACAAACATCTTTGAGATGAGATACAAAGGAAGGCTTTCCTTGTTACACCATTCTATTTTCCTTTCCCTTGTTTTTTGGGCATGATCACAAGAATACAGAATGAATTTCAACAGGTGTAAAAACAGTATTAAGCTGTCGAATAATACTTGAAGGAAACTTGCTTTGGCAACAAATCTTACAGAAAAATGGTTTGAGGTTTTCAATGAGCTTAAGATCAGTCTGAACAAATAATAGCAGCACATGACGGCCAGCAATAACTTCAGCTGGATTAAGAGTTCTAGAACATCATATTAATTGAATTTGCCTGTTCAATAGCAGGGGGATGTATTAAGAGAAAGCTGAAAAACTAGGCTATGTTCACAAATCCAGAGGAGGGCGCTCATGAAAATGAAGGGATCTGGTCATTATAGCAGGGAACACACAAAGAAAATAAGTAAAATTTAAAAGCTTGTGATGTCTAGCTTAGAAAAGACTTGAGGTGATTACACCAAGTATCTGCTGATATCTGAATGGCTGTCAGTGTACTTTTCCAGTCTAGCTTCATAAGCAAGTACCTCGAATGTTGGGTGCAAGTTACAGGTTTCAGCTCACATTATGAGTATAGATTCCTTTTTTTGTTCCAATTCTTTTTTCTTCAATATAGCCACACTCTTCTTCATGTGATCTAACAGCTTCTGTCACTAGAATCAGAGAGTATTTCCCTGATTCATTAATTTTGATCTTGTCTGGGGAATGGAATTTGGGGAACTATGACAATGAGCCACTTGAGAGCCTGGACCTTTAGTGATGTTGCATGCTTCTGTCCACCACTCTTGGTGTACTATTGTTATGAGAAGCTGCCCACTGATCAAAGGAGGTTAGAACCTGAGCAGTCCTAGACCCAATCTGAGAATTTGGAGCCAAACCGGGTGGATCAGAATGGTCTCCAAGTTGACCAAGTTGACTGACTCTAATAGCTTTTAGTTTAATTTTTGTCTTCAATGAAATTTTTCCAAACTGTTTCTTTTGCTTGGCCTCCATAGTTACTTTGACTAATATAATAGTCACATGCTGACTAGTATAATGGCTTGTTAGGAATAATCATTTTAAATAATATGCAATAGATTTTTCTTAAAGATATTATTTATTTATTTGACAGACAGAGATCACAAGTAGGCAGAGAGGCAGGCAGAGAGAGAAAGGAGGAAGCAGGTCCCTGCTGAGCAGAGATCTTGATGTGGGGCTCGATCCCAGGATCCTGGGATCATGACCTGAGCTGAAGGCAGAGGCTTAACCCACTGAGCCACCCAGGTGCTCCTGTGCAATTGATTTTTTAATTGCATCCTCAGCATACTTATTAAAACACATTTGTAAAGACACACCCAAACTCTTTCCTTGAGCTACACCTTATCTTTGATTCCTTTCCCCACTAAATTATTGGCCCTTACTTCTCCTTTAACCTCCCCTCTATTTCAAATGTGTTTCCAATGCCAATTATATTATGATCAGTAAGCTAGTATCAAAAACGATTATAGACCAATGTTGATTCAAGTTTAGGATTAGACCAATATAGACGCTTATGTTCAGAACTTCACTTACGCATTTTCGTTGTTATTTACACTGACTGACAGTACCATGACTATTTTAAACCAACTTGAACTAAATCCTAATGAAACAAGAGTTGCATGTTTCAGAGTTAGGAAATCTCTGTATTCCATTTACAGAAATTTTGCCTTGTTATACAAAAATGCATTGTATGCAGCAAGCAATTACAAGTGCTTTGTATGTATTACCTCATTTAAGACTCATAACAATATGATACATAGTATTTTCAACATTTTATAGCTGAAGAAACTGACCCACTTTGAGATTAAATGATTTGCCTAAATTCACCTAATTTGTAATGGGAAAAACAGGATTCAAACCGTTCCGGGATGACACCAGAATTTTGCTCTTGGCCCCAAAATTCCACTGCTCCTGTAAATGAGATTTGATAGCTGTGTATGCTCTTTTGTTCCATAACAATCTCAAGGCATAGTCTTGTCAATTAATTAGAATAAAACTGAAATCCAGAACTACTTTTAAAGCATATGGGTTGTCAGGAATGGAATAAAGCTCAGGGATGGTCTTGAGGACAGGATGAGAGTGTGTTGTACCCATTATTTGCATTTTTAAAAATGGCAAGATTAATTATCCATCTAAGAACATAAAATAAGTAATAATATCAAAGTATTTTCACGAATTAACAACAAAAAGCATAAATAAATTAATAAATAAATCCTTAAAAAAATGCAAAGAGCTGGACCAGGGACCATATCCAGCAATTTGAGCTTCAAATGAAGCCTCTCAATGGAGCAAAAGATCATTCACAAAATGTCCCTTATGGTCCGTGTTTGCCCAAAATAAAAGAAACTGAACTTGAATAGTAAATTTATAAGGTACATTCATGTAACTATCAAATCGTGTAAAAAATTCTTAATTTTATTAAACAGACTCTTAAAAAGATGCAGGTTAATCTTCTGAAAATAAAAACTCATTGGGTATCCAAATCCATTCTCAGAACATAACCTTCATGTTGCCTCCACGATAAATGCTGACCCATATACATATGACCAAAACCATTTCTTAAAAATGAAGGATGATTAAATCCTTAAAACACACACATACACGCACACCTTTCTCTAAAGGTAACTTTTCAACATAATCTTATTTTCTGGTATATTCCGTCATGATTTTCCGAAGAATGTTTTAGAACATCTTCCCCAGACTTACTAATGATCTGTTAATGAACTGACAGACTGTACTTATGTAAATTATGGAGTTGCTGAACCCAGAGTTGAAGTTTGGTACATTTCAAGGATATGAAATCAATCATTCTAATATTCATAACTGTCATCTATCTGCCCTTCACATCCATGCTATTTCATTGTCCCTCCACCTTGAAGAGTCTCATAGGTGACTCTGAAAGTCTGGACATTCTTAGACTCAATTAAATGATTTTCTCTGTACACTGGTTTCTGAACTCAAACAGTTTTCCCTAGGGCAGTTATTTGTGGTTAAAAAAGCCCAGTTCTGCAGATCATTGTGGTTAGTGAAAACCAAGGCTGGAAGTAAGGAGAAGGAGGGGCTGCTCCTAGATAGGATATAGCTTCTGAAAATAAAGATGATAGCAAGTACAACTTACCAAAGAGAAGACGTGAGGGAAGGATAGAAGGGTAGACTCATACAAGGAGGTCCTAAAGGTCCCAGGTGTCTACTCAAAGTAGTCAACCACTAAAGGAGTATTCCATGAGCACCCACAACTGATGTACCCAAGTCATGAGGCAAATTGTATGTCACATGCTCAGTCCCCTATCCTGGAGAGAGTCCAAAAGGTAAAAAAATAATCTCTCTTGAAATGTCCCTATAAACTGATTCTAAAATTAATGTGACATGCAAAGTCAAAGAAATATTTTCCTTTCTGTTCTGCATTAATCAAACCATTGTAATAATAATTAAGAAAATAAGACTAGAAACAGTGTGGAGAATGACTTCTATGCTAAAAGAATAAAAATCAGGTTATTTGACCAAAAGGAAAAGAGCCTATAGAGTGACATACTTATTTTCAAATAGTGTCTAAAAATATTTACCAGGGAGCCTCAATTAGCTGGAATAAATTCAGACTCTAGGTTACAATACTATCCTGTATTGTTCAGTTTTTCTGATCCATCCATAATTGACTATTTGATGGCCTATAAAGGTAATCAAAGGTATTCTAGAACTTGCTAAAACCTGATGTAGTTATTTTATTCCTTCAATTACTCACAGACCCTAATTTTTGCCTTTCCTTTCCCTTTCTTTCTCTTTCCTTCCCTCTCTCGCTCTCTCTTCTTTTCTCCCCTCCCCTTCTTCCTGTCCTTTCAGAATTATGTGTGAATAATATTTCTAATTCTTTTTTTGACTGGACAATAGAAGTGTTGATGAATAGAGATTAGGAGACAAAATAAAAGTGAGACAGTAGATCTACCAAGAAATAGTAAAAAGGAATATCTTTAAAATTTTCTGATTCCCCACCCATCAACAGTGGAGCCACCCCTTACTGTCCCCCAGGTCTAACCCATCTCCATCCACCCCTCTGGGTTTACTCCCAAGTCTTAAAAACCAAACTTCTTTATTGTTCCTAGAATTTATATTTGCTAGTTATCGTGACACAGACTTTCATCCTCTTTATAACTTTTTGAACTAAGTATCATTTAGGAATTTTATAGGAACTTACTAACTTGGAAGGTAGCCCATCTGCCTATGAAAATAAAGAAAAATGCTTGCTCTCTCTCAAATAAATTAATTAATTAAAAAAATGTTGGGGTGCTTGGGTGGCACAGTGGTTGAGCATCTAATTTTTGGTTTTGGCTCAGTTTGTGATCTCAGAGTTGTGAGATCAAGCCCTCCATAGGGCTTTGTGATGAGAACAGAGTCTGCTTAAAAGAAAGACTCTCTCCCTCTCCCTCTTCCCCTCTCCCTTGCTCTCTCTCTCTCTCTCTCAAATGAATAAATAAGTGTTTAAGAAAGATGCTGGTGCCCAGAGAGCAGAGACACTTCCAGCCCAGGAGAAAATTGGTATGTATGATGTTCCACATTCACCAAAGCCAGCAAAGGGCCCACAGTCATGGACTTTCCAGCCTTTGTTACCTTGACTTTCTCTCATTACATAATCTAGCTGACAAATCAGAAGCCACAAATGATGAGGGAAGGTGAGGTTTTTATGTGAAAGATGGCAGTCAAAGCAAGAGCGAGTTGGCTAATAGAATGCTAAAGAAAGAAGATAAAAGTGATGTTCCTTAATTATGAAAGTGCTGATTCCAGCATCCATAATACAAGCATACCACATAGATATTGCCAGTTCTATTCCAGACCTCTGCAATAAGGCAAATATCATAATAAAATGAATCAGATGAATGTTTTGCTTTCCCAGTGCATGTAAGAGTTATGTTTTACGCCATACTACAGTCTATTAAGTGTACAGTGGCATTATGTCTAAAAAAAAAAGCAAACTACATAATTTCATTAAACATACTTTACTGCTAAAAAAATGCTAACCATTATCTGAGCTTTCACTGAGTCATAAGCTTTTTGCTGGTGGAGGGTCTTGCCACCATGTTGATGGCTGCTGACTGATTGAGTCATGGTTGCTGAAGGCTGGGGAGGCTGTGGCAATTTCTTGAAAGACAACAGTGAAGTTTGCCACATCGATTGTTCTTTTCAGAAACAATTTCTTTCTTTTTTTTTTTTTTTTAAGATTTTACTTATTTATTTGAGAGCAATTGAGACCATGAGTGATGGGGAGGGGCAGAGGGAGAGGGGGAAACAGGTTCCCTGCTGAGCAAGAAACCAGACTCAGGACTCCATCCCAGGCCCCAAGATCATGACGTGAACCTAATGGAGATGCTTAATCCACTGAGCAACCCCCAAAATGATTTCGCTATAGCATGCGATCCTGTAGCATTTTACCCACAGTAGAATTTCTTAGAGTCAGTCTTTCCAAACCCTGACACTGTCAACTGAGTTTATGTACTATTCTAAATCCTTTGTTGTCATTTCAACAATCTTCACAACATCTTCACCAGGGGTAGATGGCATCTCAAGAAACCACTTTCTTAGTTTATCCATAAGAAACATCTTCATCCATTCAAGTTTTATCATGAGATTGCAATTCAATCACATCTTCAGGCTCCACTTCTCATGTGTGCTATTTCTACCACATCTGCAGTCAACACATACACACACACACACACACACACACACACACACACACATTTATCATCTATATGGGTGCAGATCGTGGTGCCCCAAAACAATTGCAATAGTAACATTAAAGATCACTGACCACAGATCACCATAACAAATATAATAATAATGAGAACATATGAAATATTGTGAGAACTACAAAAATGCAACACAGAAACCCACACTGAGCAAACATTGTCAGAAAAATGGTGCCAACAGACTTGCTGGACACTGGATGGCCACACTTTCCATCTGTGAAAAAATGCTACATCTGCAAAGTGCAATTAAATGAAAAACAGTAAAACAAGGTATTCATGCACAGTTTTCCATGCTTGTTCTATCATTTACTAGCTGTATGACTCTGGACAATTCTCTTGATAATTTTATTCATCAATTTCTTAATCTTTGAAACTGGATTAACAAGGCCAAGTTTATTCCTATGTTGTGAGGATTAAATAATAAAAAGTACCTGAAACTTTGGCATATAGTTAGGTCAATAGCAATGCTATCAATTTTTATTTTCCCATATGAAGCTATTAAACATGAAAATACATTGAAAGGTTCTGAACGTATCACTTTATTTTAGCTCAGTAAATAGTTCATGCTCATAATAATGGCCCTGGCTAATAAGAGCATATTAAAAAATGGTCTGAACCCCTTGTGTAATAGAGTGGGCTAGATGTGATTACTTTAGAAACTATTTTAAAAGTAGTTTCTTGGGGACTCAGTTGGTTAAGTGTCTGCTTCAGCTCAGGTCATAATCCCAAGATCCTGGGATCAAGTCTGGAATCAGGCTCCTTGCTCAGTGGGGAGTCTGTTTCTCCCTCTGCCCCTCCCTCCACTCATTCTCTCTTTCTTGCTCTCTAGCAAAAACAAATAAAATCTTAAAAAAAAGTTTCTCAAACCAGAAGCACAAAGAGCACCTTTTTCATTCATGAGATATACTGACTTCTTTAGCAAAGAGCAAAAAACATGCAAAACATAACTCACTACCTAATGTTGCTAGAATTAGTGGTGCTTCATATAAATGAGAAAAAAAAGGAACTATTATCACCACTAAAATAAAGAGTTCACTGAAACAATGTGTTCCTATTTTGACAGGATATATTGGGGTAGCTGTAAGGAACAATGATCCTCAGTAGGAGTAAGGGTAGGTGCAATCTCTGTTCTTAATGTCTTCTAGAACATATTGGCAATCAATTGGCAATAACATCTATGTGGCAGCTACTGTGAATTATACTTTGTGTGGCATACTAGGGGTACAGAGAATAATAATACATATATTCTCCATTTAAGGAACTGTCAAACTGGTAGGAAAGACATAAAAAGTTATGATACAGTGTAATAATTGCAAGAAGAGATTTATACTAAGCATTCCTGTGAAGCAAAGGGTTAAGTACTTCTTTCTGTGAATGCTAGTAAACTTTGATAAAAAGATATACTGGATTGAATAGTTCATGTCTACCCAGAACCAGTGAATCTGATCTTGTTTGAAAACAGTTGGTTCTAATGAAGTCATAAGTTAGGATAAGGTTTTACTGGATTCATGTGGGCTCTAAACCTAATCACTGGTGTCCTTATAAGAAGAAACCAAAACACAGCAGCAAGATCCACGTACACAGAAGAGGAGAGCATGTGAAGACAGAGGCAGAGATTGGAGCCACACCGCCACAAGGAAGGCAAGAAGCCACCAGAAACCAGCAGAAACAAGGAAGGATTCTCCCCTAGAACCTCAGAGAAAGGGAGGCCCTGCCAAAACCTCAATTTTAGACTTCTGGTGTCTGAAACTCTGAGAAATGAATTTCTGTCGTTTGAAGTCATACAGCTTGTGATAACCGATATTACAGCATCCACAGGTCTCCAACACAGAGGGGCTTGAACGTATTTGAGCTGCATTTTGAGGACATTATATAGCATTTTGCCATATGGATAAGGGGAGGAAGATCACTGCAGGAAAGGACATAGGATGTGAGAAACACAGACAGGAAAGCAATGTGGTCCCGTCAAGGAACGGCACTGTCTTGGCAAAGGTCAAACCTAGAGTTCCCAGATGTGGGGGTAGTAGGGATATATGCCTCACACTCCCTCTTTACCAGCAGCCAGACTGCACTGAGATTTCTTTCAAAGCACAAGCGAAAGACTGATCAAGAGTAAGAGCTACCTCTTCTTTCCTCCTAATGTGTTTCTGTTCACCCACCTTAGCCATGTTGAGTCCCTAATGTGGGTATTCTTTGTTTTGTTTTTTCCTGTTTTTGTTGCTTGAATTCCCCATGGATGTCTAAAATCTTGGATACCCACTCAGAACTTGAATGACTCTGGGGTCTCCCTTCAAGGTAACCCTTCCCAGTTTTTGTTTTGTTTTTGTTTTTCCTTCCCCACTAGATTCTGAGCTAGTACACACATACTCCATGAGCAATTTAGAGATCATTATGTCCCATATTCTAGTTCTACATAAATCCTACCAGCTAGGTCATGTTCATGCTAGTGGTATGATACAGGTGAAAAAAGAGAGCTGTACATGTCAGGAAACATATGATGGGGGCCTGTATTTTGAAACATCAAGAGTCAATCATTTTCATCCAGGAAGTAATTTAAACCAAGCTAAATAGCACTGAGTTCTGTATTCTAGCAAGCTGTCCTTCAGAAGGCACAAAAGTCCTCCAGAGGCTGAAGGAAAAGGAGTAAATGTCAGTGTCATCTTCCATTCCCATGTATGTCCATTCCCTTCTTAGATAAGCTTTGAATGGGGGAAAAATAAGCCTTAAGGAATCTTAGAAGTGAAGAAATGAATAATGGTGAGAATTTCACATTTGGATTATATAATCCGTAGAGACATCCTCTCAATTTATGAGCATTTGGAGGTTCTATAATTTGTAGCCTGAGAAAAGACTCCATCCAGAGGAATTCCATACCTTCATGGGGGCACAGTCTGGGCTGTCCCCACGTTGCGGCACCCATGCTGTGCCTTTGGCAGAAGGGTTTTTATGGAAATCACTATGAGGTTAGCACAGCTAAGCTCATCACCTACTGAGTTCATTTTACAGCTCCATGTTCTGAAATACCCAACTAAAAATATTCAGAAGAGGAAAAATAAACAACTATCAAACAAGCCTCCAAAGCCTGCTTCACATATCCTCACCCCAAAGTTTGTCCTAGTATTATTTTGACTTTGAAAGCTTGATGGAATTTGTCAAACTTGTACTTTCTTCAAGTACGTATATTAAAGAAAGAAACAGGCAGAGACAGGCAGAGACAGAGAGAATTTGGAAGCAAAGGGAAGAACAGAACTATTTTTTCTCTCCAAGCAAAATATGAAGCTTTTCCTGGGAATGAAACTATTGGCAGGTGGTAATTATCCTATCATTGGCAATTTCTAAGAGTTACTTAGTCTCAGTTGATATTCCAGAAATTAAAACAAACTGAGTTGAAGGATGCCTTGTCACAAAGGTATATGTATAACACCTTGTTTTAGAGTTCCACAAGTTTGTTTTTTATTCTCTTGTTATTATTATTCTCATACCTGTCAGGAATATATTTTCTCTCATGTACTCCTTGATGGATGGCAATTAAAAAGGAACAGATTATGAAATACTTCATCTGATGGTCAACAGCATCTTGCCATTTAATCTTCTAGAGCACCCATGCTAATTCTAATAATAATTAAGCCTCAAGGTTTGCTCATATCAATTAGTTTACTATCATTACAGTTAAATGGAACATAAATTCATTCTTCTCAACAATATTCCTACTTTCTGGGCCTGTGCTTTATACTTTCTCACGTATTTGGAAATGAAAAATTTCAGGTGTCACTCGAGAGAAGAGTTGGGAGAAAAAGCCAGAAAAGCCATACCAAAATGCTCAAGTTAACCAAGTCAAAGAAAAAGTAATTTCAAATATTCTGCTGCTTTTTTATGTGGCTGAGGACAGAAGGCTAAGAAAATGGACCTCTAAAATTCATCTTGCTGGGATAGTGCTGTACTATCTCTCCATCCCGGCTGCACCTCCCTTGCCATAGTCACCTCTAATAGCTCTTTGAGAGAGGTGCTGGGGAAGAGGGCTAGTGTTCAAAATCATCCATGGTAGAATGCAGAGGGAAGACCAACAACTGCAGGAAAGAAAGAAGAAAACACAGTGAGAACACAGGAGGAACTCAAATGGAGATTGAGCACAAGCACATCTAGAAATGTTAAGATGTCTTCAAAGACTGAAAGTAAAATGGAAAAGACCTGAGTCATCTTAATTAAAAGTTAAAATCAGGGTGATCTCAAAAACACAGAGAATTCAGGCAGGCATTGGAATTATAAATGTGTAATTTAAAAATGTAGAAGCATGATAGAAAAGTTAGGAAATTCAGAAAACTATTATCTTTGGGAATACATAAAACCTTTCATCTTCCTTCTCTTTTTCCACATTTTTCAAAATTTTATGCAGTGAGCAATAATTATTTCATAATAAAAATATATAAAAGGGGCACTTGGGTGGCTCCATCAGTTAAGCATCTGACTCTTGATCTCAGCTCAGGTCTTGATCTTGGGGTCATGAGTTCAAGCCCCCAAAAAAGAAAAGGAAAGAAATAAAGAATATAAAAAAAATGTAAATCTCTCTTGAATTGCACTGTGATACTATTAAAATAGAGTTAATCCAGTGCTTTGCAACACAACAAAACATCTTCATTTATATAAATCCACAAGGAAAAAAACCCACAAAACTTGAATACACTTAAGTCTTCGCAAGTAAGAGACCATCAGACTCTCCTAGCTTTAACAGGCCAACCTGGAAAGTTCCATAGCTTTCCTCACTCTCTGGTTAACTGTCTAGCTCCTCAACTCAGAGAGGAAATGACAATAATAATAAAAGTTCTGGAAACATCCCTGCCAAAGCCAGTTTCCCCGAGGAGGCGAACTAACACTAAGTGAACGATTCTATTTTTCTCTTCTTATTTCTCAGGTGGTTTGACATTTAAAATAGCAAAACATCTGTGGGCAAGAGTCATGTTATTCACATCATTTGAGAATAGGAAGGACAAGAGAGAAAGCAAATGAAGGACAAATGTAAGGACAAACACAACACCAGGAAGTTAAAAAAAATGATAAATGAAGGCATATGAGAAATCTATTAATAAACTAAACACATTAAAACACCTTAGTGGGAGGAAGAAATAAGTGTGATTTGGTCACAGTGTTGTTGTTGTGTAGTTTTTGGTGAACTATATCTAATTTTACAAACCGACCTCACTCTTGTTTTGTAAGAACCTTGGGTGAAGCCTTATCTGTCTCAAACTTTCACAGAAGTGAGTTGAACCTCCATCTAGCTGCAAAAATCGTCCTGAGCATCTCTGTAGTCCCCCTTAAGGGATACCCAGGAGCACATGGAGCCTCCTCACTCTGCCCAAGAATTAAAATGTATTCTTAGGGTTTTCTGGGCCTAAGGACTGTTCTTGCTCTCTCTCACAGCCCCAGAAACTGTCTTCCCTGATCCTTATAACCTGCCCGACTATCTAAGGAGCTTTCCCTACGCCTAACCTCATACCTGCTGGAACTTCTATACAAAACATTCCATCTAGACCTGTCTGGACTCAGTAATTCTGTTCCAAACTATGGTCCCCAAGTTCATTCCTGCCCTATTGTTAAATAATTCTTAGCAAGATCTGGAGGAAGGAAAAAAAAAGATTATATTCTTTTGTAACCTATAAGGGGAGACAAAGCTAAAGGACAGGAAAGTCATGGTTTGGAAGGAACAATTTTGGATGGCTCTTTTTTTCCCAATGAATTCCACAGTTTCTTTTTTAAAGTATTTATTAGAATTTAAATCAAAAATGCAATCCAAATAACTGAGGCCTCTTTGTCCTAAAATTTTACTGAAAATCCTTAAGAAACAAATGTAAACTCATTCAAGATTTAGGACAGATTTATTCATTCCTTTTTATTCTTTCTCTATCTTTTTTTTCTTTTTAAGTAAACTCCACAACCAACCTGGGGCTCGAACTCATGACTCTGAGATCAAGAATTGCATGCTCTATTGACTGAGCCAGCTAAACACCCCTACTTATTTCATTTTATTTGCCTTGGGGGTGGATATCTGAAGCCAAAATATTAAGAGGAATGAAAGATCAAATGTTCATGTATCTTTATTCACATGATCAGAAATCCATGTTAAGTAAAATCAGTCAAACCAACTTTTTAAAAAATGGAAACTCCAAGCCCAAATCTATGATAGTAAGAACTACATTTTCTAAAGGATTAAAATTTTTTATTACCTTTCTGTTAATTCCCTGTCAGTGGTGAAACTCACAAGAGGCAAAGGGGCTGTATGCATGTTTGTGGGATAGCAGTAAAGGGTCATGGATGATTGTACATTATTCAGCAGTTTTCTTAGGTTACCAGAAATCCTAAATGACAAGGTAGGTACTGGGACACTAATGGTTGTGGCTCATATGCTGAGTGTTTGTACTAGGAAAAGGATTACTAGAGACATAATCTAAGTCCAGATATCCCTGGGTTTAATATAATGATAGACAAAACCCAAATGGTCTTATCTATATATGGCTCACATTTCATGGAAGATTCCTCATGGTAAGGGATATATTCCCTATTATTGTCCAACTCTGGACAGTTTCTATCTAGACCTTTAATACATGTTTTAGAGTTATGCAAGATGCTAAAAACAATCTTTGCTTGTTCTCTTTCTCTTCATCTCTTTCTCAAGAGCTACCTCTCCATCTTTCCTTCTAACTTCATTTTCTGTCAAAACTAACTTCATGAATAAAGAGATAGGAAAGACTGAATTGCATTTTTCATATTTGTGTATCAGATTCTGGCTATCTTATTTCACAAATAGTGTGTGTGTGTGTGTGTGTGTGCATGCGTGCGCATGTAGTCATTGAAGAGTTGATTGCCACTAAGATTTAACATTCCATTTATTTTCCCCCATTTAAAAAAAAATGAGGAAAAAATAAAGTCCTTTAAAAAATGCATCCCTCCTACCCTCCTACCAAGCAACCAAACTTCTGTTTTAGTTATTTATTTATTTTTTTTTTACTCTTCTAGTATTACCCCATAGTTATCATCCTCCCAACATTTTTTAAAATGGGTATGTGATCAATGAATAATACAAAGTGTCTGAAGTTGAAAAATCACATTATTCTGAACACTGCAGAATGATTGCTAGCAAATATTTCCCAGTATGTTGTCACCGAAATATCACATACTAGTTAGATGTTGCGCGATGCATATGTCAGGAGAGAACCTTATGTTCACAGGTTTTGAAAATATAATTTCTAACTTCAAGAGAGTAGAAACGAGATACCTATTTGCAGAGTGTAAATTCATTCTGGAACACTGACAGAGTGACAGATATTAAAGTAGGGCCCATATTCCAAAGTGACAGTCTAGGCTAACATGAAACTTTTAGAGTTAGGACAAATCACTAGAAGATACTGCCAATTTGCCTTCTTCTTTTAGTATTACTATTGCTTTCAATATGTTTTGCATAGTACTGCTTTTCTGTAGTTTTGATGCATTTAAGATGAAACCTCAATAAAATTATGTTCCAGTTTGTAATTGGTGTTATTTCAGAAAGCAAATGACTGACTTTCTTTTCTGCTTTCAAAGAGACAGGTTGCTAAACAAATTAGTCAGAATTAGTGGCTACCAATTATTGACTTTCTGCAAATATTCAGATCCTTTCCACCATACTTGCATACATTTTCTCTAAACTCAGAAAATCAAATGAAGTAGGATCTGCTTCCACACTTTACAGATGAGGACCCTACTCTCATCGGTACTATGAATTCTTGGCTAAGGCCACAAGGGTGGCAGGTAAGTGACAACACCAAAATTCTGACCCAAAATTCTACCTGGAGCAAAAGCACTTGATCTTTTTGCTATCATTTTCATTGCCAATTTCAGTAAGTGTAATAACTCAAGAATTAATACGTACATATAAAATTCTCATTGGACCTTTTATTACATAGACAAATTGAATAAGCCTGACATTAAAGAGCTTAGCAAAGGGACACTGACTCTTGATTTCAGCTCAGGTCATGATCTCAGGTCGCAGGATCAAGCCCCACATTGGGCTCCATGCTCAGTTCAAAGTCTGCTTAAGATTCTCTTTCCCTCTCCTTCTAACCCCTCCCTGCCACTCACTCTCTCTCTCTAAAATAAATAAAATCTTTAAAAAGAAAAAAGTTTAGCAAACTGTTCTTATGTAGTCAGCATACTCACTATATGTTTTAAAATTTTTAAATACATTTATTTTTAAATTTCCAAACACAAATAGCCCTTATTTGTTATTATTCTAAAAGTAATAATTCACATATTATCCTACAATATAAATTAATTCTGACTCAATCATTCCAACACATTTAAAATTTGGATACTTTTTAACATAAAAAATATGGTGAACCCCAAGTCATAAATGAATATAATTTCTCATTTATTAGGCCTATATAGCCAAAAATTACTCAGTTTCTTCCCCATAGTATTATTGCTGGACAAATGTCTTCCATTACTTTGCTTAGAGATATGCCAATAATTATTTATGCTCTCTCTATAACAAACAAATGTCTTTAATTAAAAACTTTTTTAAAAAAATTTCACATTAACTGGTATTTTATTTGCTTAAAATCTAAACATTATCAGTTGAGAATAAATTTACTGTAATGTATTTTTTGGAGGGAAGGTAGCCTTTATTTTTTTATTTTTTTTTTAAGATTTTATTTATTTATTTGACAGACAGAGATATCACAAGTAGGCAGAGAGGCAGGCAGAGAGAGAGGGGAGGAAGCAGGCTCCCTGCTGAGCAGAGAACCCAATGTGGGGCTTGGTCCCAGGACCCTGGGATCATGACCTGAGCTGAAGGCAGAGGCTTTAACCCACTGAGCCACCCAGGCACCCCGGAAGGGAGCCTTTAATTACAATTTTTTAAGGTGCGATTTTTCAAGTACGATGACCACATGTTTATAGATATTTAAATACTTCTCTCCATTTATCCTAGCACATTTACTAAATAAATATGTGTTAATATATACAACTAAAATATATACATCTTTTAAAACTTGAGTTGGCCTATATAAATATATACTCATAGATATTTATACCTGAAAATATAAACATATTTTAAAATTTGATTTGACATCAAAATCTATATAAAAGTCAATCACATAACAAAATCTGGAAACATTCTACTAATGACCATTACAATAAAATCAGATTGATAGATTAAGATTGATAGTTTAATAATCACAAGTAATGTAAACTCTTTTTGTACAACTTCCAGTTTTCCTTATTGCTCTCTAGAGCACAAGCAACAGATATTTAGAACCTTGATCTGTGACCCACTATGAAGCATTTCAGAAAGAATGCAAAATAGTATGTTACTAAAGCCAAGTCCATTCCTACACCATTATAAATCAATCCTAAACAGATATTTCCTTCAATGAGTATGAAAAGACTATGAACAATGTCTCCACCCAGGGAAAGAATTTCTCCACATAGGAAAGATAATGTGAAGAATTATTTGAATTATCTACTTAAAAAGGTATTTGCAGGATGATTCAGAAGAAAACATTAGAAAATATCATATTTGTGCCCTGAAAGAGAATCAAAAGGATATAGCCTCCATGACATTTGTTAAAATAGATGTGAGGAAGGGGGAATAATTGGAAAGGAAGCAATTCCAAGGCACAAAAGTTTCTTTTGAAAAGAAATGCTTAAAAAGCTAAATTATATAGAATATCCAAATAACTAATTAAAGGACAAATTTAAAAATTTTAAAAAAGATTTTCTTTATTTGAGAGAGAGAGAGAGAGAGAGAGCGAGCAAGCACAAGCAAGGGAGGGGAGGGATTGAGGAAGATGGAGATGCAGACTCCCCACTAAGCAGGGAGCCAGACATAGGGCTCGACCCAGGACCCTAAGATCACAACCTGAGCCAAAGGCAGATGTTTAACTGACTGAGTCACCCAGGTCCCCCTGAAATTTTTATGTAACCCATGAAATGACAAAGAATTCTAAATATGAAAGAATATAATATATATAGAGAACAGATATTAGCATCCAGAGCAGTTGATATTAAGTATTTTTATAAGAAGTTTCAAAATAATAAATGCTCACTGAATCTTAGATAAAACTAATAAAAGGGATGACTGTCTAGTGATATTAAGGTAGAAATATAAGATGCCTATATATAGTGACTCAGCAGGCTATAGATAAGAAAAATGTTGAATTTTAACCCTGTTAAATGTTAAATTTTAACCCTGTGCATGACACATTGCAAAATAATATTAGCTGCAGAGATTTGAAGAAAACATGTGATGTATTTTGAACTAGAACTCAATCAAACTTTAGTTATTGCAGAAGGAGGAACAAAAAAATTATAAATAGAAATAAACTAAATGCAATTCTTAAGTACTTTTTTTTGTTTTTAATAAGAAGATGATAATTCAGAGGGCATTTAGTTAATAAAATAAATAACTAGAGGGTTCCCTGTATGTCTCAGTCAGCTAAGAATCAGACTTTTGATTTCAGCTCAGGTTATGGTCTCAGGGTTGTGAGATGAAGCCCTGAGTTGGCCTGCGTACTTAGCACAGTCTGCTTGCCCCTCTCCCTCTGCTCCTTCCCCTGCGCACATGCACTCTCTCTCACTAGTCCTTTTCTCTCTCTAAAAATAAATAAATAAATAAATAAATCTTTAAAAGAAATAACTAGAAATTTTTTAAATAGCCAAAAATCAAAAAAATATTAAAATATGTTAAAGAAATTGTTATGACCTAACTTAATGAGACCTCTAAATTCATTTATTAAAAGGGCCTATTCAAATAGACATTTTTTTAAAGAAAAGGTTGGGTAGGGACAGAAAGTCAATGTCAATCTGCTTCTACAAAAACATATTTAAATGCTTGTACTGTTGCTTGTGGTAGGCCTGTGGCAGAAGAGCAAACCACTTCTGCAGGCTAAGAATAGCAAGAGGACTCCCAGTTCAGGACACAAGGATTTTTTTTTTCCTTTTCTCCCTGGTGAAAGTCTATAGAAATTATATTAAAAGATTAAATTCATTTTTTAATGAAAATATCTAAAGGTAATGGATCCTGAATGCACAAGATACTTCCATAAATTTATAGTAGAACAAAAGGGAGTAGAAACCTTGTGAATGACATGGAAATAAAGCAGTAATCTGACAAGGACCATATTCCCTGTAGAATCTCTGGAAGCTTGGACAGGTCTAATGAAGGGATGGAGTGAGAAGAAGGGGTATGTGTTCATTCAAAGTTGGTTTGGTTAGTCATTGAGCCAGTTGTCTCCCCACACTAACTTACACCTTCTCTGCTCACCTCATCCTTGATTCCTAAATATATTTTATTCTGGGTAAAACCCAAAGGATTATCTTCCAAAAAGGCAGAAGCATTTAAATGGAAGATAACTTGACAGTTTAGATGTATGGCAGTTATTACCAACAGGTGGATTCTCCATCAAAATTCATTCTGATAAAAGTATTTAATATAAAAAAATTAAAGGGGCACCTGGGTGGCTCAATGGGTTAAAGCCTCTGCCTTCGGCTCAGGTCATGATTTCAGGGTTCTGGGATCGAGCCCCGCATTGGGCTCTCTGCTCAGCAGGGAGCCTGCTTCCCTTCCTCTCTGTCTGGCTGCCTCTCTAGCTACTTGTGATCTCCGTCTGTCAAATAAATAAATAAAATCTTTAAAAAAAATAAAGAAACAAATTGCTCACTTAATAATAAATAATGCTCTTTATGTAAATTTTCATGTCGGCAGAAGATTAAAACATAATTAAAAATCTCAAATCAAAGAAATCACAGTGTAAGAGGATGGTTAACGAGCGCTGAAACCTCTGAATGATATACTTAATTTCAAATAATTGTTATGATAAGTCAGAGCAGGCTATCTGTGGGGCAGATGTGGGAGGTGTGGGAGGTGTGGGAGGCCCAAATTTTACTGGCTTAATACAATATAAATTTGTTGTGGCTCACAAACAGTTAAATGCAGAGTGACTGGTATGTGACCATCATTCACTCAGAGGCCCTTGGCTTTTTGTAGGTTCCAACACTACTGGAGAATTAGGGAGTAAACGAAATGAAGAATTTTAATACTTTAGAAACTTTGGATGGTTCTTATCATGATTATCTTTTTTTTTTTTTACATGATAATTTTTTTTTAATTTTATTTTTTATAAACATATATTTTTTTTTCCCCAGGGGTACAGGTCTGTGAATTGCCAGGTTTACACACTTCACAGCACTCACCATAGCACATACCCTCCCCAATGTCCATAACCCCACTCCCCTCCTCCCAACACCCCTCCCCCCAGCAACCCTCAGTTTGTTTTGTGAGATTAAGAGTCACTTATGGTTTATCTCCCTCCCAATCCCATCTTGCTTCATTTACTCTTCT
Organism: Lontra canadensis; assembly: GCF_010015895.1. Lineage (NCBI taxonomy): Eukaryota > Metazoa > Chordata > Mammalia > Carnivora > Mustelidae > Lontra > Lontra canadensis. The sequence continues at coordinate 29,958,010 of NW_022631005.1, forward strand.
CCTACCCCCTTAACCCCCCATGTTGCATCTCCTCTCCCTCATATCAGGGAGATCATATGATAGTTGTCTTTCTCCGATTGACTTATTTCGCTAAGCATGATACCCTCTAGTTCCATCCACGTCGTCGCAAAAGGCAAGATTTCATTTCTTTTGATGGCTGCATAGTATTCCATTGTGTATATATACCACTTCTTCTTTATCCATTCGTCTGTTGATGGACATCTAGGTTCTTTCCATAGTTTGGCTATTGTAGACATTGCTGCTATAAACATTCGGGTGCACGTGCCCCTTCGGATCACTACGTTTGTATCTTTAGGGTAAATACCCAGCAGTGCAATTGCTGGGTCATAGGGTAGCTCTATTTTCAACATTTTGAGGAACTTCCATGCTGTTTTCCAGAGTGGTTGCACCAGCTTGCATTCCCACCAACAGTGTAGGAGGGTTCCCCTTTCTCCGCATCCTCGCCAGCATCTGTCATTTCCTGACTTGTTAATTTTAGCCATTCTGACTGGTGTGAGGTGGTATCTCATTGTGGTTTTGATTTGTATTTCCCTGATGCCGAGTGATGTGGAGCACTTTTTCATGTGTCTGTTGGCCATCTGGATGTCTTCTTTGCAGAAATGTCTGTTCATGTCTTCTGCCCATTTCTTGATTGGATTATTTGTTCTTTGGGTGTTGAGTTTGCTAAGTTCTTTATAGATTCTGGACACTAGCCCTTTATCTGATATGTCGTTTGCAAATATCTTCTCCCATTCTGTCAATTGTCTTTTGGTTTTGTTAACTGTTTCCTTTGCTGTGCAAAAGCTTTTGATCTTTATAAAATCCCAATAGTTCATTTTTGCCCTTGCTTCCCTTTATGATTATCTTTGGTTTGAAGTTTCTATTAGTAGATTTTACTGATTTGCTAATCGATTTGGCTAATTCTACTTAAAATAAGTAATTAAATGTGTTTCTTGATAATGTGGATAAAAATTTCTGAATATTTGATTTGAAATAAAAAGTTGGACATAAAACTCCAGTGTGAACCAGCACATATTACTGATGCAAATTTATACATTATTATCATTTGCTTTTATTATTTAAAGAAGTCTTAACATTGCTATCTTCCTATTTTCAACATTGATGATTAGAAAAAAAAAATAGACTTAACTAGGCAATAACAAAATTTTAAGAGTATTCATACTTTTCAAGACACTCTAGGAAAAATACATGTGAAATAGTACAAATGAGAGGCAACAATAAAATACAAACCAAAAATTTTAAAAAAGAATTAACATCATTCATTAACATCAGTTAATTAACTAACATTAGAAAATGTTAAAAATGAATGCTCAGAATGCTAAAACCTAAAATGCATAAAACAAATAATTAAAAAAAAACCCTATTAAGTAAACTCAAAATTTATTTACTCTTAGGATAAAAAAAGAAAACTGTAACAATGATGGATAAATATCAAATATAGTAAGTAAAAGAAGCTTGAAGACAAAAGCAATCATATTGTCTGCTTCCATTTACAATAAAACTCAAAACCAGGCAAGCGATAGTGTTAGAAGTCAGGATGGCAGTAACATGTTGGATGGCAGTCTCTAGAGGAGCCATCCAAGTGAGTTCTCCTGTTTCTGAGAATTTTGTTTCTTTGTCTGGACACTTGGTTACATAAGTATGCACACTTCATTAATGCTTATTGATAGATTCTTATCAGTCTCATGATGACAAAATTGCTTGTCTATGTATGTTATACCTCCATAAAATATTTTTAAAGGCAAATACCTTAGTTATAGAAACATATCATAAAGTATTCATGAATTACCATAAACATTACCAAAACTCTTTAGGACCTAGGAATAAATCTACAAAACTTTGCTAAATAAAAATGACAGACTTGAATAATTGAGTAGGCAGATATTCCTTGGCTGTGGTAATTAGAACAGGTTAATCAAATCAGGGTGAAATATGTCATTTTCTTTCAGGAAATTCAGGGAGAAGACATGACCCTTTCCAACTGATACGTGAACAGATGGGAAACATTTTTATTTACATTAGTGGAACAGAAGGGAGATTAAAACTGAGAGAGTGGCTGAGAAACAGGCCAGACCCTTGATCAAATCATGCTAGTTCACCTTTCCTTTGTATCATTCCTGTCATATAAATTAATAAGCATCCTTATTGGAACACTTCTCTCCCCCAATCTGTGTCTAATAACTATGGGATACCAAGAACCCATGGGAAAGTAGACTTAGTTCCTACCCATTCTGCCTTCAGACATTTACATCCTATCTATGATTATAGATTCAATATTTATGTCCCCTCAAAATGCATCTGTTGAAACCATACCACTCCCAACTCCTATACCCACCATGTGATGGTATTAGAAGGTGGAACCTTTGAGAGATAATCAGGATTATATGAGGTCCTGAGGGTGAAGCCCTCATATATGGGATTAGTACCTTTAAAAGAGTCATGAGAAATTTGCTTCCTTTTTCTGCTCTCTGCCATACATCGTGTCCTGCCTGAAATATGAACAACCTCCAAGCTTGTTACACAAATGAATTAAGTCTCCAAGATAAGTAATGGAGAAATAGTACTTAAGATCATGATTCTTATTTTGAAAGATCCTTTCCCTGGGTTCTATAATTCTTGGCCTCTATTCAGATTACAAAGAAGGGCTCAATAGTTTTAGTCAGTTTCTTTGTTTCACATAATAGTGGCTTGACTACAACATTCTCTTCTTTTGAAAAGAAAGATCTCCCTCTGGGCAGCTGAGAAACAATACTTGAAAGATAATGTTTGATCATTAAACAATAGAATTAAGGTTAAAGCCAATAATTCCCTGACACCAATATTTAAATGTAGAGTCTAAATTGTCAGACCTCTTTCTTTTCATCCTTTTCAATAGAAGTGAGCGTGCAGGTGTTAGAGTATTGAAGAAAAGCTGCAGGGTTTTAAGGGGCACAAAATAATCAGTTGAAATAACAAAAGAAAGCCAATCAACTGGATGCTATGAGTATATAAACAAATGATGAGGGTTATTTTTATTTAATGAATTTAATTCACAGGGTTAAAAAAATATATCATCTAAAAGTATCCCAAAGCACTAACTTAACTCTCTCAGTTGAAAGCCTTATCCCTCCTGTTACTAGTCAACCAGTTTATATTCAAATACCTCCACTGATAAGGTCACATTATCTCTTGATACACTACATTTTCTTTTTGGCCAAATGTAATTACAAGAAAGTTCTTTGAAATTTATGACAAAATTTTTTCATCTTGTAAAATCCAAATATGCATCTGATCTTTACCCCTTTGAATCACTAAAAGCAAAGTTACTGACTCTTCTGTACAATAGTTTCCAAATGTCATTTGCAAAACAATCTTCTAAAATGTGTGTTATTCTTTTCTTTTTAAAGATTTTATTTATTTATTTATTTGACAGATAGAGATCACAAATAGGCTGAGAGGCTAGTAGAGAGAGAGGAGGAAATAGGCTCCCTGCTGAGCAGAGAGCCTGGTGTGGGGCTCCATCCCAGACTCTGGGATCATGATCTGAGCCAAAGGCAGAGAGGCTTTAACCCACTGAGCCACCCACCTGCCCCAAAATGTGTGTTATTCTTATTTTATATTTAAGTACACTAAGCCTTACAGAACTAAAAAAACAAAAAAACAAAAACTATGACTGCTATTGATCCAGGAATTATCATGTAGATACTGGAACCCAGAACTATCACAATTTTTAGGTGAATGCATTCTAAGTGTGATCCAAATGGTAACAAATTTAAACTCCTTTGATTTCTCTTTGCCCATTGTATCTTAGTTGTATTATGTATATGTGTTATTTATCAGGAACTGTTACAGTGGCAGGAATTTCTGTGGAGACTCTGCTATGCAGGTAAAGAAAGATAAATACAATTGCATGGGGAGTTTACAACATGTAAACTGTTGTGAGAGGAATTTAAGAAAAATAATGATGAGGGAACAGAAGGCTGGCTGAGGACAAAGCAAAAGCTGACACCCTCCAACCTTGCCCCACCCCCACTCTTGGGTGACACATATGTGACATTCTTTAGGAATCTCGCACCCATCTTAATGTTAATACCTTGCTAGAGGGGTACCTGGTATCTTGTAGTTCCTCTTTAGCATATGAAAGTCCTATTAAAACCTCCCTTTTCCTTACCTCCCCCACCCCCATGGTACATAACCTGCCACCCTTCACATCCCCAGGGCAGCAGCTCTTTCTGCCCATGGGTCTGTCCCTGTGCTTTAAAGAAACCACGATTTTGCACCAAAGATGTCTCAAGAATTTTTTCTTGGTCATTGGCTCTGGACCTCACCCCACCAAACCTCACCTGTATTCTAAAACTGCATCATTTGGTACCCGAACATGGGGGCTTTGAGTCTTTCTTTGCATTTGGTCTCTGAGATTCGGTGCAAAATTCGTGAGTACTTTCTTCTTCCTGTACTCTAATTTCAGGGGATTTTTAAGGAGTATGGTCTTATTGGAACACTTGCATGTTGGTTGCTCAGGCTGTAATCCTCTAGCCCATGGCTACTTTATGGGGAAGAGAATGTCTGCCTTTTGGCCGGAAGTTAGTACCCTGGCCAGAATGGTAATAAGACCCAGAAACCTGATGCCCTCTCTTTATTCATGTTCTTACACAAAGCTGTCTGTCTTGGGCATGGGACAGCCACCTAAGTCACCAGGATGGCTGCCAATCTTAAGATTCCCATGTGAAGTTTCCTCCTGATTGATCTAATGTGATCCCCTCCACAGCCCCTCTACATTAGATTGATCTAATGTGATCCCCTAGAAGAAGCCTAGCCACTTCTGACTGTGGGACCTCCACTGGGAGCCGACTGAATCCAGGACCCAACTGAATTAAAGCATAGCTGAGGACCATTTCCAAGGGAAGTTGGCTGTAAGGACCACACATGTTGGAATGTCACATAGACCATGATGGATTTCAGTCTTTACTGTTTCTTGTGTCTTCTACAAACTACTTAAGGCTATGAAATTGGGTAATTTCCCCTTGCCAAACTTTTCTAGTATTTCCATGGGTTAAAATGGCAAGACAATATGCAATCTTAAGGACAGATGATGGCATGGCATGGCATGGCACAATATTTTGGTCCATTTACCAGGTACCCATTGGCAGCCTAGGATGTGATGGGGGGGAGGGGCACTGGCACCCCTCCAGGGCCTTTTACAGCAGGAATACCTTCCCGGAGAAGGCAGGATCCTGATCAATAGCAATGTCTTGTTGAGGGCTGCCTCCAGCCGTTTTTGACACATGGGAACCTCTGACATATCCTGAGTGGAACACCACCCAGGAGTCAGGGGGAATTTGGTAATGGACCCTCTTTACTTTTCTGGGAGCATGGCCTCAGTAGGCTTCTTCAATTCCCAAGGACCCTACCATGGGGTGCCTTTTAACCCACTGGAAATAATTTGGAATGCAAAACTTAGGAAAGGAATGAGTTTCTGGAACACTGCATGGCCTCAGTGAGATCTATCAGTTAGATCTCCTCTGCAGGAAACAGGGCAAATATACCTAGGATACCTTCTTTGCTCTACACCAAGACCCCAACCTAAGGGAGTTTTGCAGAATGTGTTTGCCTAAATGGGTCAGCTAGTAAACTCCCTCCTGCCATATTGGATAATAATTAGCTAAATAAGCCTTCTCTTAGTAAACCCAGGTTGCTGGAGGTTATATAAGCCATCCCTAGCAAAGAGGACTCTGACTTTCTCTCTCTGTGTTCCTCCTAATAGATGTGAGGGGCTTCTCCCTCACTCATTTCCCATGTTAATGGCTATAACTGGCACCAACAGGGGTTAGTCTAACTCAAGAGGAGACTTTAAGGAATATTCCCAAGCAGCTGCTGAAACCCCCTTTGTTTTGAGGAAGTTCCCTGTCTTCTGTGGCCTGACATGGACTGACTAACCCCTCCCCTTTGTTGGCGGGAAAACATGGCATCTGCTCCTCTCTTGGGGCTGATGAGCTCCAAAACTGGGAATCCTTTCTCTGCCTCCTGGCAGTACTTTGTCTCTTCTGCCTCCCCCTTCTCCTGTTTCTGCCACCTTGGGTATGGCCTGCATACCATTCTTGGTGCCTCCTGCCCCATGGCTCCTTCTCCCTTCATTGCCAAGGAGCAAGAAGAGCACCCCCTGGACCTAATACCCCCTATGCCAGATTTCCCCACCTGTGTCTCAGGTAAGCACTAAAAATGAGGTGGGCCAAGGTGGAACATAAATCAGCATTTAAACTAAGTTAAGTTTGTTGGTTTAATTAAGATAGAAATGTCTTTGAAGTTACAGAGTTTAATGTGAAGCTTTTATTCTATCAAGGTTTACTGAAGGTCAAATAACCTTGTCTTAACTCTGTTGGGGTGTTCACAAAAACATGACTAAACTGATAGTTCATTGTCTGTCTCAAAGTTTTCATGGGTAATTATTGAGATAGCTTTCAAAGTCTTTGGTAACCTGAAAGTTTAGTTTTGCTTGGATAACAAATGGAATTTGTTGGACACCTAGGTCTTTTCAAATAGGATAAAATGCTAAGTCATTAATTACTGGATGTTGGTTTATGCTTTTGACTTCTTACAGCAAAGAAAATAAACATTTAAATCAGTTGGTAAACATGTTTTGTGCTTAACTGATTCATAAACTTACCATCTAAAGAATTCTGTTGTAACAGTTCACAATCGGTTAATAACTGAGTAGAGACTAAGGTGTTTCTAAGAGTACAAAATTCTAACTGTAACTAAGACTAATGGAAATAAGGGAAACAACTCTGTATGTGGAAAAGTAGATACATAAGAAAGATGAGGAATGGGAATGCATTTTGTTAAAGATAAAAGGTAATTTTATTCTAAATGAGATGGTTGTTTGGAAAGAAATGGCTTGGGACAAAATCTAAATGTAAAAGAAAGTTAGTAGAAGGTTTGCAAAGGGAAATCTTCAGAAAAAGAGTTTGGGTGTGGTCAGGACCAACTAAGATTGAAATGAATGGGTTTTAAAGGTACATTGGAATAAGATTAAAATTGTCTCCATTCAAAAAGAGTTTTCTTAAATTGATCTGCTGTTAGGAAGAAAAACCATTTTCCACATTTTGCCTATATCAGGTCTTTAACATCCCTAATTATATTTAGGCATGTGCTTTAAAACTTATAAGATTTTAGCAAATGTTGACAAGATTTAAATTGTAAATGAAATCTCTCTAACTCATTATGCTTTTCCGTGGTATGCTAAGTTACTCAGGAAGTACTGCTAAACAAATGATAAACCTTGGGTTACATTTGGGTAAATGCTATAACTATTCTAGAGATTCTATGCATTTCCTAAAGTTTTAATGTTTTGATAAATCATCACTTGATATTGTACTTATTAAAGTGTTACGTGTCAATGGGTCACAGGATAACTTGGGTTTCCTTGTCTACAGTATCATAGTGAACTCTCGAATCAGATCATTAACAATGTCCATTTTTGAGTTTTTTTGTCATTTATAATTGTTCTGTTTCTCCTGTAAAATGAGTTTTATCTTAAAGGAGTTTCATAAAAAAAGACTTTCAGGACAACACAGGTATTCAATATCTTTAAGATCAGAACTGAAATAAGTAAGAATTTCCAGAACTAAATAAAGCTGCTTTCAAACTAAACCAGAATTAATAACATGGGACTAAATGAACTAAAAGATTATAGTGTTATGTCTCTTATTTTAGACATTGCTCATTCTCTAATGTTTGCTCTTCCAGACTAAGAAAAATTTTATTTAAGTTATCTGTGACTTACAGAAATGTAAAAATATTCATTTGTAAATGAATCAAAGCATTCAACTTTTCTATTTGAACCCTCTGAAACTCAAATGGTCCCAGTAAGCATTCTTCCATGGCAATCGGTCATTTGCATAAGTTCAATAAGAATCTGTTCTCCTTGTAACAGGACACCATTGGAAACATGGGTTATTTTACCAAGGCTTTGACTGGAATGTCATATTTCAGAAAGACATGCATAGACTCAGATATGACCAGATAGCTTTAAGGAACTAAGGTTGACTTTATGAAAACTGGAGCCATAAAGTCCCTTGGAACTTTTGGCCTGGTACCTTGCTAACTGAGTTCCAAGCGGCCTCACCAGTGAGTAAAGAATGTCACCTCCTGGGACATGCAGGAACCTCAGAATACTTTGGGGTCCTCAGGAAGAGGAATTCGCCCAAATCGACAGGTATTGCAGGCATGTCTGATGGCAAGTACTTGGCTTGGCTTCTGGCCTGGAGAGGCAACTAAAAGTTCAACCTAAAGATTCTTTATAAGAAGTTCCAGCAAAGCAGATTCTAAAAGACTGATATGATCACTCACTGTTCTTGCTGAACTTATGAAAATAATTAGGCCAAATTTGTTTAAACCAGACTTGTTTTTCAGATAAATTAGTCCTAATTTGGCTATCTCTGGAAATGAGGGTTATTTTAGAGAGAAATTATGTTTCAGTAACACACCTTTGTGGATGTTAAGTTCTAGATTTGATTGTCTTTAAATGTTTGTTGACCTAAGCTAGATAACTAGAGGTAAACTTAAGAGAATTTACCACAGTGAATCATATACAGAAAATCTTCTCCTGATTATTCTGTGGGGATAATAACAACCCCATGGGCACATAATTATTTAAGCAGCTGAAAAATGGATTAATTCCCCAATAATTGTATAACTCAACTATCACCTAGACCAATTCTGTGGGGCTACGATAATTGCCTAAAAGCCAGAAGCATACCCCACTCCATAGGATTAACTATGGACTTGTGGAGAAAATGAATGGCCCTCAAAGTAGCATTTCTCTGTTAAAATGCTATAGTAATACAAATGTGAAGCAGCTTTACAAAATAGAATGGCATTAAATGTTTTAACTGCTACACAAGTTAGAAGTTGTACTATCACAAAAACAAAATACTATGTTTATGTTGCAAATGATCACAAAATATTTCTTGGGTTCTAACATACTCTATTTGGCACTTTAAACAGTCCCTCTGTCCTTTAACTAATTAAACTCCTGGACTAGAAAAGGGTTTTTTGTCAACTAGCAAAAAACTTACTTGAGCTTCATTTTTTTTTTGTTACACTAATCATGTTTTGCTGTTTTCTCCCATGTCTCCTCCCTCACCTGGCGTCAAATCCTTCACTGCCATAACTTCCACAGATGATCCTTTACACTTGGGAAGATCACCTGAGCAGTCTGTCTTGGATTCAGCTACCTCTGTCTTTTGTAACTCTCTTATACATTTACCAACTGACCAGTGTTGACCCGAGTAGGTAGGGACAACTCTATACCCCTGTTCAGCAAGAAGAGGTTACAGAAGCTGAGGCCTTCCACCTTCAACAACCTTAAAGTTTTAAGGGTCAAAATTGTTCAGGGTGGAATGATGAGGGAACAGAAGGCTAGCTGAGGACAAAGCAAAAGCTGACACCTTCCAACCTTGCCCCACTGCCACTTCTGGGTGGGACATATGTGACATTCTTTAGGAATCTCCCACCCATATTAATGTTAATACCTTGCTAGAGGGCAAAAAGTCCTTGCCAATGCCAAGGCCTCTGGTATCTGGAATCTTTGTAGGTCCTCTTTAGCATATGAAAGTCCTATTGAAACCTCCCTTTTCCTTACCTCCCCCACTCCCATGGTACATAACCTGCCATCCTTCACATCCCCAGGGCAGCAGCTCTTTCTGCCCATGGGTCGTGCCCCTGTGCTTTAATAAACCACAATTTTGCACCAAAGATGTCTCAAGAATTTTTTCTTGGTCATTGGCTCTGGACCTCACCCTACCAAACCTCACCTATATTCTAAAAATTCATAATAAGAGTCTCAGAAGAGCATGTAATATGATGAGGTGACCAGTCTGGGGGAACTCAGGCTATATTGGAGTAGATCTTGTTTAAAGGACAGTAAGTTCATATTGTTCAGAAATGAGAGGTGAAGGCCGAGGAATGCACCCTAGGTGAAAACACAAGGATCTCATAAGCACCACTGATAAAGACATTGGCCTTTAGGAAAAAAGGAGCCCACTGAATTTTTTGAATAGTTAGATGATAAAGACATTGGTTTTCAGGACAACATGAATCTATTGAATTATTTGATTGGGGTTGGGTAACAGGATTTTATTTACATATCCAAAGGATCCCTAATGTCAGCTGGCCATTTTCATGTTTTTTTATTGGTTGATTTTGTTTTGTTGGCTTGCACTCTGGATTGGGGCTTAATTATCTATAAGATAGAAAACTGGCAGAACTGAAATAAACAAAACATTTATTTGAAATTCAAGAAGCACAGATTTGGGTAGCAATCCAAATTCTGTCCCACTGTGGATCGAAAGCCAGGGATTTTTTAAAGTCTAAAAGGGAATGCTTGTATATGTCATTTACAAAGAATTTTGATTGGTGCTGGTGGAAGAAAACTGATCTTGGCTAAACATAATTGGTTGCTAAAGCTATCGCTAAGCAAAAATCCATGATTGCAGCAAGGTGCAGGTATTTGTGTAGACAGTCCTTGGAGTCTTTGTGGTTTGGCACAGTTCAGAAGTTCATGGTTCCAGTCAGTGAGGACCTGTATAAGGCCACCTCCTCAGTTGCCCCCAGCTCCATTTAAAATGCCTGACAGAAGTGACTCCATTTTACTTCACCTTTCACAGTATTAACAAGCCCGACAGGTAATTCTGATGCCTGCTAATGTTTGAGAACCCCTGAAGGAGGTTTTTATTTAGAACATTTGTTTCCCCAATCCTGACTTCACATTAGGATCATGGGGGCTTGCTGAGCTTACTTTAAAAAACAAACAAAACCCCAAAATTTCTAAACCTATTTAATTGGTCTGGTGTGAAACCTGGGCGTCAGTACATTTTAAAACTGATTTTAAAGTATAAACATATTTGAAAAACACTGGGTTAGGAATTAAACTCTTGTTGACCCTGAAAGGATTTCCTATGACTGGGAAGACAAATGGTGATAAACTGTGAGAATGGCTTCTAGTTTCCATTCAAATTGTTGGGATTGGGATGTGGTTGGCCTTCAAAAGAAGATCTTAATGCCAGGGTGCTCACTGAAAGTACTACAACCTTGGCAGTAGCCAAGAATATTCCCAGTAGCTAACACTGTGAAAGAACTGAATTTTTTGAGATTTTCTGCATTGGAACTGAGAGGCCTGTAGGGGATGAAGATGAGGGAAGAGGTGATATCCCATAAAAGCAGGAGCAGTAGAGGTGAGTCTAGCTGAATGTGTACAGTCATGATCAGGCCTTCCCCTATTCTGACACTATACACCTTGAGATGCTCATATAGTCTCATTAAGACAAGGGAAACCCCAATATCAGATGGAATTAAATAGCCAAAAGCTTAGTTCTCTGGCTTCTAAAATCAAGGTCTGGGAAATAAATTCTATAGTTTAACTGTTTAATAGTCTCTGTTTACCAATTTACAGAGAATAAGAACAAGTTCAAACTCTTGATTGAGAAGTGATCTTTGATATGTTGCAAATGATTAAAAAATAACTAATTGCTTAATTGTAGGACCTGAAACCATAACATTCCTAAAACAAAATGTGGATGGTCAGCTCCTTGACATTGGTCTTGGCAATGATTTTTTGGATTTGACACCAAAAGCAAAATTAATAAAAGCAAAAATAAACAAGTGGGACTATATCTATTTAAAAAGCTTCTGCACAGCAAAGGAAACCATCAATAATATGAAAAGGCAAACTACTGAATGGAAGAAAATATATGCAAATCATGTATCTGATAAGGGGTTGATAACCAAAATATATAAGGACAATTTGATAACAAAAAAAGCAATCCACTTTAAAAATGGGCAGAGGATATAAATAGACATTTTTCCAAAGAAGACATACAGATGACCAACAGACACATGAGAAAATACTCAACATTGCTAATCATTAGGGAAATGCAAATCAAGAACACAAATGAGATATCACCTCTAACCTGTTAGAATGGCTACTATCAAAAAGACACATGCTACTGGGGATGTGGAGAAAAGGAAACCCACGTGCACTATTGGTGGGAATGTAAATTGGCACAGCCACTATGGACAACAGTATGGAGGTTCCTTAAAATATTAGAAATAGAACTATCACGTGATCCAACAATTCCACTTCTGTGTATTTATCTGAAGCAAAACACTAATCCAAAAGGATAGCTGCTCTCCCATGTTCATTATAGCATTATCTACAGTAGCTAAGATATGGAAATTCCTTAAATGTCTATTGATGTATGAGTGGATAAAAAAAAGTGGGATATACATCTAATGAACTATTATTCAGCCATTAAAAAATGAAATCTTGCTGTTTGCAACAACATGGATGGGCAATGGTGTGACAATCATAGAAAAAGAAGTACTGCGTGATCTCATTTATATGTAGAATCTAAACAAAACAGTAAGCTCATAAATACAGAGGACAGATCCGTGATTCATTGCTGGAGGCTAGGGGTGCAGGTATGCAAAATACATGAAGGGAATCAAAAGGTACAAATAGGAAAATAATTTTTTTAAATTAGTTACTCAATTTCATCATCTTAAAATTAATATTTAAGCATTTTTGTTTATGCATATCATGTGCAAATTAACTTGGTGAGTATTTTAGAAACAAACTACCAAAACCATTTTTTGCATCATAGCCTAATAAAAAATAACAACAGAACAACAATAATATTTTTGTCTTATTTAGTGCTTATTTCCCTTTAGGCAATGTACTAAATACTTTGAGGCTATTATCTCATAGCGATTTCACCATTATGATCCTTCTTTTGAAAAGAAATTTTCTCAAGGGAAAGGCAGGATAAAACTTGCTTAAGGTACATGGCTTAATAAGTGATAAAGATAATCCAGGCAGTATAACAACTAAATTATCACTATTGAGTCATATAATGTTCTAGATAGATCCAGATAGATGATGATGGATAGATAGATATAGATAGATAGATATAGGTGTGCAAGCCCCAAATCCTCACATGGCAATAGGTCTAACACACTTTCATAAGAACATAGTTTGCATTATTGTAATAACACTGGACAGAAAAAGGAAGAAAAGTAAAGAAAAGAGGGAGGGATAGAGCGAGGAAGGGAGGGAGAAGAATAAAGAGGGAAAGGACGGGAGATAAGAAGGGGGAGAAGGAAAGGGAAAAAGAGAGAGAGGGAAAGGATAATAAACAGAAAGAGACAAATACACAAGGACACTCATTCAAATAAAATCTTCAAATCCAAATGTCCAAACCCATTGGCAAAGATTCAAACTGTCATGTTCCTAAACCTTCTTTTATACCCATCTGCGCTTATAAAACCGAGTTTTAGCAAGAACCCTGCTAAGTCGGTTTAACCAGAATACCCCACTCTCAATATCTGATCACCAACTGACCCCTCTGTATCTGATTAGGTTCCTCAAATTTCAGACCTCCCTCACCCCCACACTCAGGTGATGTCTGATTATCTTAACCTGTCTGTAGCAAACAATCCTATTAGGTCGGTTTGCCAGAATCCCCCTTATCTCTGATGTTTCCTCTTAGTAATTTTCCACCCACTGATTTGCTCCTTGCCTCCAAGTTTCTACTTGCCCACTCTGTATTTGGAGTTGAGCACAATCTCTGTCCCCCACTATGAAATCCCACTGCAGTGGTCCATATACCTGTTGCAACTGTCCTGAATAAAAATAAAGTCTGCCTTGCCATTTTTAACAAGTGTCATTATTTTTTTTTTCTCTGATGCCTCAAAGAAAGGACAGCCCACAAAAAAACAAAATCGACAAGGAACCTGCTGCACATGCAATTAATTACTAGAATAGAATGATAATCTTGAAAATAATTATGTAGAGAATGTTCAAGGAATTAAGTGAAGACTTCCACTAAAAATAGTAGTTAATAATTCTTGAAAAACAGGCAGAAATAAAACAAGATCCTGTGGGTATAAAAAAAATCATTAGAAATATTGGCAATGAGTAATATAAACATTGAATAAAATAAATTCAAATATATTTCAAATAAATTCAAAAATAAATTGAAAAAATAAAAGAGAAGATAGAATCTCTATATAGCAGAGGTGAAGAAGTATTACGCAGTTGTGAGCTCTCCTCCAGAACATAGCATGGAGAGGCAAAGACATAAAAATATGAAGTTAAGAGACAAAGATTGATGGAGAGATTCCAGCATTTATTTTATAGGATTTTGAAAAGAAAGAAATGGAGAAAAAATATCTGAATGGAGAATTGTTGAAAAAATTTCTAGAAATGAAAAAGAGTGAAATCCGAGAAATAAGCAGCACATATTTTTTAAAAAGACTCGTCATCATGAAACTATGGAAGACGATGAATAAATGCAAAGTCCAAATTCTTTCAGAGAAAAAAACTGAGAGTATTTATGAAGCAGTAATAATGAGATCAATAATACATTTTTATCAGCAGGAATAAAAGCCTGATAATAGCAGAGTCATACCCGAAAAAAGGCTAAGGAGCCACATTACCAAGCATGTTATCTGTAAGAATGAATACAAATATGTATAAATGTATACAAATACAAAAATAGAATCATTTTACATATAAAAGACTAATACTGGGGTGCTGGGTAGCTCAGTTGGTTGACTGAGCTCAGTTGACTGTTGGTTTTGGTTCTGGTTATGATCTAATGGTTGAGAGACGGAGCCCAGTATTGGGCTCAGTGGAAATTCTTTCTCTCTGCCCCTCCACTCCCCCTCTTTCTCTCTCTCTCTCAAATGAATAAATCTAAAAAAAAAAAAAAAAAGACTAATACTTTACTACTGATGACTTCAGCAAGAAGTAAACTGATTCCAGATGGAAGAGATGGGAATATGATTAATTTTAAAAGTCATGAAAAATTATGTAAAACAGTCAAAAGCGATAAAACTTACAAAATGCTATGATGGAGGGCAAGGATAGTCTATGAATAAACTGCGAAGATCTTCATAATCATCAGAAGGAAAATACATATAGCAATGGACTTACTTAAATTTATTACATATGCACCTTAAAAATAACTGTGATCACAGAAACTAAAAAGCACAACTAATAGCATAGAAATCAGAAGGAAAAAGGGAATAGAGAAAAAATGTCTCAATATAAAAGAAGGCAGAAGCATTGAAAGGATAGATGGAGAATATAAAATAAACGAGTAGAACATTTATTTCTGTATTAGTAAATATATAACATGTACATAAATGATTGAGTTAGACAAAAAGAGAATAATGAAAATAACATTATGTGCTTACCATATACTCATCTAAAGGAGAACCACACAAAAACATACATCAAAAAGAATACGGAAAATTATATATATTAACTAAATATCAATTACAAAAACAAAAAATTTGGAAGAGTAATATGACTCTCAGAGAGAATGTAATTAAGGTAAAAATCACTATGAAGAATTAAGATAATCCCTATAAAACAACAAAGAGAATAATTTATTAAGAGGATATGAAAATCTCATTCTGGGGCACCTGGGTGGCTCAGTGGGTTAAGCCTCTGCCTTCAGCTCAGGTCATAGTCTCAGGGTCCTGGGATTGAGCCCCACATCGGGATCTCTGCTCAGCAGGGAGCTGTTTCCCTCTCTCTCTGCCTGCCTCTCTGCCTACTTGTGATCTCTCTCTCTGTGTTAAATAAATAAATAACATCTTAAAAAAAAAGAAAATCTCATTCTATGTAATAAATATAGTCCTGAACTTTATACAATATCCATCTTTTGAGAAGAATTTTATTATTTTCAGAGAAAATATTTATTTAATAAAATTATTGAGATAAATTTGTATACCATAAAATTCACCCATTCAAAATGTAAATTCAGTAATTTTAGCAAACTTACAGAATTATGTGACCATTACCACAGAGAAGAATCTTAAAGTCCCATAATTATAGTAGAGAAGTTTTTTTAAAAGATTTTATTATTTATTTGAGAGACAGAGAGAGCACACAAGCAGAAGTAGGAGCAGAGCAGAGCGAGAAGCTGAGCAGGGAGACCCACGCAGGAGCTCAATCCCAGGACCAAGGGATCATGACCTGAGCCAAAGGTAGGGGCTTAAGCAACTGAGCCATGCATGTGCTCCACAGTAGAGAATTATAATATATTTTCACAATAAACATATAGATCAAGCAAGTAATTTAGGATTAAAAAGTGTTAAACTAATCTAAAATATAGAGCAGACTTCATAGAAGACAGATTTTATGGCTAAGCTCCATGTTTTGTACTTGTTTCTACTGAAATAAGTATTTGCTAAATGTGAAGGTGTTCTCTCAAATATATTGAAATTTTTTTGTCTTGTGCCATTTTTCTTTATTTGATTTGAATGCATATACTCTTTGGGAATTAATTCAACCTTATTTTACTGAAATATAACAAAGGCATTTCCCACTTAACATGAACAATTTGTTCTGGATGAAAATACTAACTAAAAGCCTATTTGCCATCATTTTAAATGGAGAAACTCATAGTGCATTAAAAGTTAACCCTCCCTGGATCCTAACAATTTCTAAAATAGCACTAAAATACAGAAAATGTATGTGTGTGTGTGTGTGTGTGTGTGTGTGTGTGTGTTTGTGTGTGTGTGTGTGTGTGCTTAAAAGCTTACTTTACTTCTGGCTTTATAATTTTCTTTAACACATATTTTGGGGATTCATTTGAACACTGGGCATTTAGCAAAACCTTAATAAAAAATAAAAAA
Source organism: Lontra canadensis (assembly GCF_010015895.1). Classification (NCBI taxonomy): domain Eukaryota; kingdom Metazoa; phylum Chordata; class Mammalia; order Carnivora; family Mustelidae; genus Lontra; species Lontra canadensis. The sequence goes on from NW_022631005.1 coordinate 29,974,717, forward strand.
CACCATGGGAAGGAGATCAGGACAAATACCATAGCAGAGTGCCTCTCACAAAACTGATGCTGTGATCTCTTAGTACCGTAAACATCCAAATACAATGTCCTTTTATTGACATCTAATTCAGGATCTTTATAGGTGATTCTGACTTTTTTTTGTCCTCATCCTATGGAATGTTACTCAAATCTTTTCTAAGCTCTTTATTCTCTTAAAGCATTACATTGAGAATATGGGCATACATGTACTTTTTTCCTAGATAAAGCATTTAAGTTCTATAAAGTTCAGATTTTAACAACCAGAGGTGTTCCACAGGCAAACACTAAACACGTGATATGTGATAAAGTGACATGCTTCTGGTGCCATTTACAAATACAGAACAAGCTGTATCATATTGTACGTAATCTACTGAAAAGTATGTGTTTCGATATTAACTGCTGCTAATATTTTCAGTTTAGGGTTGCATACTTTATTAAGGGATCAGAAGACTGTTGTAGCATATTTCTATTTTCTACATTTGAGGCACATGCAAAACTTATCTCCTGTTTGATTCTAATTTAGAGAAATGGTTTTCACACCAACCAAATGTCTTTTTTATAAAACCACTTTTAAATCACCATTGGGTGACTGGTGAAACAATATGAATTTTTAAAAATATTCCTTAGCGGGGCCTGGGTGGCTCAGTGGGTTAAAGCCTCTGCCTTCGGCTCAGGTCATAATCTCAGGGTCCTGGGATCGAGCCCTGCATCCAGCTCTCTGCTCAGCGGGGACCCTGCTTCCCCCTCTCTCTCTGCCTGCCTCGCTGTCTACTTGTGATCTCTATCTGATGAATAAATAAAATCTTAAAAAAAAAATTCCTTCTATTATAGGCCTGCAAAACATTTTCTTACAGTATTTTTCTGTGCATTTAAAATGTGCATATATCGAAAGCATTGATATAGACTTTATATATAAATGTGGCAGGGCAAACATGCACCTGTGTCTCTGCTCCTTCTATTAATTCCCATAGAAAAGACAGCAGAGGAATCAAATCAGCAGGACATGAGGACTGAGGAGGAGAGGATGATGGCAAATGAAAAATGTCAAAAAGGTTCTAGAAGATGAAAATTGGTTGCACAAAAAGCATCAAAAGTAAGCTATAGCTTTCTCACTCAGTGAAGTGCTGTGTTGGGATTAACAGCTAATCTGTGGTATTTTCTCTAGCCAGGGCGATGCCAGAGGATTTGACCCTGAGATGAGTCGTCTTCAAAAGACCAAGTAAGGAAAGTATAGGAGTATTCTGTCTCCAAGATAAATGAAGGTCCTGTTGAGTTTGCTTTGTACCAGACTCACTCCTATACCTGCCTGTCAAGATTATTTATTAAGTAACCTATTATTGATGAGTAACCTGAAACTGATAAATAAACCGTAATTGAGGAGTAACATGCAATTGATGAGATGTGATTTCACCAAGGAATGAGCAGAGTTAAGTACCCCTGCGAGTGCTCCTGAGTAATGAGGCATATAGAAAGACACCACTGAGTATGGCTTTCTTCAGCCTCACCTCACATGACTACTTGGATCCAATGGGGAATGACTGGGACATTTGCGATCTGCTCCTGGGAATCATAAGACATCTGCTACTTCTTGCATTGTCTTCTGCATGTTCTATACTCTTTTTTTTTTTCTTTTCTTTTCTTTTTTTTTTTTTCTATACTCTTTTTTAAACGACGTAAATTTGGTCTTGGGTGAATGCCATTGTGTCTTCTAAATTTTATTGTTAATAGCAACCTAAAACCATCATTGCTCACCAAGAAGAATTAATGTTAAAGGTTAAAAGAAGGAAGGGGGAGTAGAGAGGCAAATCTGGGCCCTAAAACACCAGAAAGTCCGAAGAATTGGAAACACTGCCTTTGGGAGTTAAGACAAAAGAAGGGTTGCCTGAAAAACTTTTAAGAAGTATGTTTATCCCCCTACTTAATGATTTTACTACTTTATGGAAGGCAACCATGATTTTCCTACCCAAGAGAAAGGTTTCCTTTCTGTATGCATGCATTTTGTTTATATAAAAACAGTGTCTCTCCCCTAGAAGGCTAAAAGAAAGCAGAGACAGAGGTTCAAGAGGTCTTGGGCTCTTGGACAGCAGGGATGACAATTGAGAGTAAAAATTTTTAGTGCACCATATTGAAAACAGGGAATTTGTGTAAAACCTTACACCCAACTAGGGGCTTTAATTGTCCTTCTTAGCCCAAGCTAAGCTCTTAGAAATGTAGATTTAGAGATTATACTGGAGATCGAAGGATAGACAAGGCACCTATGTTTCTTGATATCTGGAATTTCCCCCAACAAAAAACCATATCCTACACGATCATCTTGCTCTGGGCCAAGAGTTGACAAGCCCTGTCTATACATACACTGTCTAGTCATTCTCACATTAGAATAGACAGAATTTGTCAGATTTTTGAAAAATGCTTTAAAAAAGAACAGAGACCCCCTCCCTCCCTGAAAAGAGGGTGGGGATGCTAATCAATAGAATGAAGGAGTAAAGTGAAGAAGAGGAAGTCATGAGGTCTAGGAAATGGGGGTGGATGCTGGCAAAAGCAAGAGGAGAAGAAAATCCTCAGTTGAGCAGGGAGCGATATGCTGAGATAAATGTTCTGCATCTGGCATAGAGAACAAGCAGTACCCACCGGATGAGAAGAGAAGAGAGGACCTAAGGACAGAAGATTTCAAGGAAAACAGAAATGGTGCTGATAATTTACCTGATATACTTAGTGATATTAGGATGAACATTCTAGCTGAGAGCCTGGAGATAAATTAGTGATAATTAAAAAGAAAAGGCAGCCAACAATATAATTACTTAATTATTAACTTAAGGAAAAAGACAAAGTTAATCAAAGTAAATTTCATCTGTAACATTAATATAGTGGTATGATAAAGACAGTAATATTGATTTAATGAAAGCTGTAATATAGCAAGAGTGGAAGGCCAAGAGATGGGTATTTATTATTTGCAGAGGGGTGCATGGAGCTCAGTCCTAACATTCTATGGTTGAAGGCCCATAGATAAAGCTATGATCCTATTCTTTGGGAATATGGAAGTAAATACAACAGAGTAACTACACAAGTTAAAAGTGGTTGCTTGTAGGGGTTGGGGCATTGGGATGGGAGGAGTGAAGAGTGAGAAAAATGCTCCCTTTTTTCCATTAGATGCTGTTTGATATTACCTTATTTTTTTTAATATGCTCATGTGATCATAAAAATAAGAAATTAATTTAAAAAATCAAATTTCTAAAAACTAAATACTTTCTCTAATCTTTTGGCGATAACACTTTTTAACTATTTACTGTAAATTCTTCACCCTGTCCAGATCTAAGTCCAGTTCATCACTAAGTGCCCTTAGGCCAACTTTAAAAGAGTTTCCTTATGTGAAGTTAATTAGTAAATATACAGTTGGGGGAGGTCATGGAGAGGACAAGACCACTGGTTAACCTGCCAGCTGGATCTGGGCCATCCAAGGCTCTTCACCCCCTTCTTGTCCTTGGATGTATGCCCTACCTACTAGTCCCACACTAGCAGCCATTTCAAGGATACACCCTAGAGAGAGCAACTTGTCGCTAAGACCATCTGGACAGTATACATGACTGAATCCAGTTAAACTCTCTTAAAGCTTTCAAGATTTGGGAACCAGGTGTGGGGGATCTACCCATCTTGCAGCCCGCAAAGCAAGCTTCATATGAAAATTCCCTTGCTTACTTTTTTAAGACATTTTACCTTTTCATTTGTTAAAGTCAGGCAGAGGGAGAAGCAGCCTCCCTGCTCAGCAAGACTCCATCCCAGGACCCTGGGATCATGACCCGGGCCGAAGGCAGATGCTTAGCCAACTGAGTCACCCAGGCAACCTCCAAAATTCCCCAGCTTATTAAACCTGCCACGTGCCAATCTGGAGTGGTCTGCTTTTGTCTTCTATCTTTCTCTGCCCTCTGAGTGTGGAGGACAATTAGCAAAATGACACACATATCATGGGGTTGTTGTGAACAGCTAATAACATCATACCTATACAATACTTTGTATAGTGCTTAGAATGTCTCAATTTTATCTTTACAGAGATTATAGGTTTATTGTGATTCTGTACTTTCTGATATGGGACCTTATAAAATGTACCAGTTTGCTCTTTGCTTTCATTTAAATATGTAAGTTGCACATTTTCGCTGTCAGTATACGTAGATCAAGTTTTTTCAACCCTGATGGTATTGGTCATTTGGGTGGGATCATTCTGTGCTGTTGGAGGCTGTCTTGTGTACTACAGGATGTCTGATAGCATCTCTGGGCTCTACACACTAGACATCAGTAGCAGGATCTCCATTCCCCAACTGCAACAACCAATAATGTCCCCATCCATTACCAATGACCTCTAGGGACAAAAATCACCCCTTATTGAGAAACGCTGATCTATATCTCTTACTTTCTCCAGTGGCGATATTTTCTTCTTATAGAAGTACCAAGATTTATTTAACTACTCCCTAAGCAGTGGATATTGAATTTCTTTCTTATTTTCAATATTATAAAAAATGCTCAATGAAGATCTCAGTTTCAAATTTACAGTCAAAATTTTGTGGTAAATATTATTATATGCAAGTATTTGGCTATGTCTCATATAATATCCTGGAAAAAAGATAATAGGGCACGCACAATTAAGATTTTTTTAAAGATTTTTATTTATTTATTTGACAGGCGGAGATCACAAGTAGGCAGAGAGGCAGGCAGAGAGAGAGGTGGAAGGAGGCTCCCTGTAGGGAGCCTGATGCGGGTCTCAATCCCAGGACCCTGTGATCTTGACCTTAACCGAAAGGCAGAGGCTTTAACCCACTGAGCCACCCAGGCGCCCCCATAGTTAAGATTTTTAAGTTTAAAATTAAACTGTACAAGTTACAGTGACTTTACAAATGCATAAATAGAAATATATATGAATGCATACATATCACATATATAATTTCATTATCCCTAAAATCATCAAGATTTTTTACACTAAAAGCTTGTCTAAATAAAAACAGGACCCTGTGCCTTTGTTGTAGATGTCTCAAACTTGGTAGCAAGCACTTTACTTAGAAGATACTGTCTGCTGGTTTTCAGGCATCATAACTGAACCATGAAAATGCTCTTGAGAGCATTTTTCTCCAAAAAGAGAAGTTTAGGATATATGCTTCTGCAACAGCAGAAAGCTGAAAAATGTCTCCTTTTCCAAGAAAGAGGTCTGAGGGAACAATTAAGATAAGTTTATTATTTATGGAACATTCATATATTAGTTTGGAAAATATAAGCATCGGGATTGACATTTACATTCTTTCTAAAGGCAAAGACGTGCTGACTTTATAAAATTACATTTTTGAGGTTTTTATTTATAGGAGCAGATAAAAATTTTGTGTTGCTATCAATTTGTTTATTCCAGGTGCATGTTTAAAAAGATTTTCAAAAACAAATTAATATAAATAAAGGAGTACAATAACACAAACAGATGGGCAGAACCAGTCCGAAGAAAAGTCAGTGAAAGCATTTCTTTTCTATTGCTTTGGCAATCAGAAAGTCAGATATTTCCTTCCCACTAACAGAAAACTGTCCAGATGCAGAGTCATAAAAACCAACATACAGTGCTAACGAAATTGAGGAGGCATTGGTAAGATGTCTCGATTCTGAATATTTCATGATTTGTCACCATTCTGAGGGTGTCAGGATTTACCTTTCTTGTAACTTGGTCTTCAAAGACATAATAAAAGCATGCAGACAAACCTCTGGCATCTGGTGGTATCTTCCGCAAAAATGTCCCAGGAACCCTTCACGCTTTAAGAATCCATAAAGAAAACTACAGTTGGAGCCAGCTGTAGATATATAGTGTGTTTTTTGTTTGTTTGTTTGCTTGCTTTTATTTTTTTATTATCTGTGAACTGTGATTTCATATACATCTAAATGCTTACTCTCAAAATCCTCTCAAAATAATCTTCATATAGCTTTCTATAGCATTAGTCACCACTTTGGATAATTGAAACAGTCTCTTAATAGGCTAATGCATCATACAGGAATGAGAATATTTTGTATTTAATAAAATATTTTTATTAAAAAAATAAGTTCTGCTTTGCATAAACTTGGAGAACATAGACCATTAAAAAATAGGAAAACACCATATTTCCATCACCAGCAGACTCACTATTTTTTTTATCTTTTGTTATACCCTCTCAGACCCTTTTTATGCTTATATATGCATACATATTTCTTTTTACCGAAATGAAATTACACTATACCTGCTGTTTCATAACATGCTTTCTTCAGTGAATGATCTCCACTTTTCCATATATTATACTCAGGTCTATAAGCAAATTTCCCCAATGATCCCAAAATGTCCTTTAGAGTCTAGTTTCTCTCTTCAAGGGCTGCCTCCGCTACTGGTACAGTGGGATGGGCATTTCTTTGAGCTCTGATACCATCAAAATTGTTTTCCATAAAATTTTCTCCTCTTTTTCTCTACTTTTTTCAGCACCCGTGAATTTTCCTTTTTCTGCTTAAATATGCCCAAGGTATTGCTCATCCAGGATAGGGCCTCTCCAGACAAACATGTGTTTGCTGTATTTTTTTTTTTTATGGTTTTTTTTTTAGTTTAAATTCAATCAATTAACATATAATGTGTTATTTGTTTCAGGGGTACAGGTCTGTGATTCATCAGTCTTATATAATACCCACTGCTCATCATAAGGCGTACCCTTCCCAATGTCTATCACCCAGTTACCCTCCCTTCCAGCAACCCTCAGTTTGTTTCCTATGATGAAGAATCTCTCATTGTTTGTCTCCCTCTCTGGTATCTTTAAGTCCTGCTTTCTCCAGTCCCCCTCATCACATCTGGATTGTCGCCATTGTATGTGCCACCCTGTGATGAGTCCACTCTATTGTGGTTTCCCACTCCCATGCTACTGGTTTGGGGGGATTTCCCCTAATTCTTACATAATTGGGCTTCTGTGACTTCTTCAATTTCTCTCCCCTCTGATACCAACGAAGGTGTAAGTTGTGGAGCTCTCATTTATTCCTCTGTTTCAGAGTTTTGGAAGGAGAAAGATCTGTGGCTCTGTTTGCTATCATGTTCCTACTAGAACCCAGAACCTTTAGGTTCCTATTGCTAATAACCACCAAACCCAAATTCAGTTGTTGGATTATTGAATTTGTTGGATTATAATAGGCCCTGAGGTTATATTTGAGAGTGATAGTTGAGTATTTAAAAGGGGTAGATAGGGCGTGGGTGTGGATTGCAACTATGTGCCACAGATTTCAGTGTCCGTCCCTAGGGAGTTGGTAATAGCAAACTAATTTCCATTGGTTTAGGAAGCATTGTCTCTCAACTGAAAAACTAATACGTCTAGTACATTTATGGATTATTGACTCTTGAACCCTATTTTTTAAATTAAAGATGGTAATAGGTGGAACATGAGAGATAATTTGAATTAACGAACATTTCATTCAGGTATCCTGGTTAAGACTGTGACAGAGAAAGAAAAGATAGGTGGATATTATGCCTATGATTCTTGTAAGCAAATGGACTTGATCCATTTTATGTTATGCTTATATATTTTTTCTTATAGAATCTCAATTGTCCTTTGAAGAAATTTCTTCCAGAAACAACCCAGGAATGTTAAAATCACATAACTTCATAACTTCTTTGTTAGTATCATTAATGAGTCTCGTATTGTCTTCCAGACCAAGACATATTCTTTTTATTAAGCAAGATATGCTCTTTAAATTTTAATGGTTTTATAGTTATATTTTTGCAAAAAAAGTATTAAAAATCTAAATGTAATTTGAAAAAGTCTTATAAGGTATATTCCAAATATATTATTTAGTCTGATTATTTCTTTATATTTAAAAAAAATAAAATTTCCCTTGACCATTACTATTATCACTCCTACATTAGTCATTCTTATTTAAAAAAATTCACTTAAGCATTTCGATATAATTTCCCCACCTAACGACTTTGCCATATATATTTACCATTTTCAAATAGATTTTATAATTGATGAAGTATAATTTCACTGTGAAGTATGTTTTTATAATTCATAGGTTTTTCAACAAATTGTATTTTCTCTATCGCAAATAGTTAAAATATATCTACTTCACGCGACATTAATTTTAATTGTTTTACAATAGGAAAGCAAGTCGTACATAGGATATTTGATATTTGGAAGTTGCAGGGCTAAAGCAAGCCCCATTCCTCTGAGAGGGCAAAACAGATCCTGCCACTAGAGGACGCTGTGCAACTAGGGAACAGAATAATAGTTTCTCAGACTAAGAGGGATGACATTTAAAGATACAGATAAATGTTCTCAAACATGCCTCCACAAAAATGGTCAATTTACATTCTTGCCCTTGTCTGAAAATTCCCAATGAACTTTACGTGCTACAAATATTGACTATTTTTCATTATGACTATATTTATCATTTACCAAATATATTTATTTTGAGCACCAAAATAATACAACCATTTTATAAAATTCAGAAAACATAGATAAGGAAAAAAGTAAATAAAAACCGCTACAATCTCACAGATCAGTAATAAGCACTGTTAACACTTTATGTGAGGCATTTAGTGTCTGTATAAATATCTACACAGAGAGAGATTTAAGGGTTTCTCCCCCCCGCCACACAATATTATATAGTTTGTTAGCTTTATTTGCTGAAGTATTTGTAAGTTTTATTTTAGTACATGAATAATACGAGAATAGCATGATTAAGTTAACTCCACTATTATTGAAAAATTACATTGTTTTTAATTTACTATTTTTTAGATGTATCCTTAAAAACTTTTTAAAAAAGATTTTATTTATTTATTTGACAGAGAAAGAGAGAGAAAGCACGAGTAGGGTGAGCAGCAAGCAGAGGGAGAGGGAGAAGCAGGCTCCCCACTGAGCAGGGAGTCTGAAGTGGGGCTCCATCCCAGGACCCTGGGATCATGACCTGAGCTGAAGGCAGAGGTTTAAAAGACGGAGCCACCCCAGGCTTTCTGAGATACATTAGTAAAAACATTAAAAATACATCTGGGAGGGGCACCTGGGAGACTCAGTGGGTTAAAGCCTCTGCCTTCAGCTCAGGTCATGATCACAGGGTCCTGGGATGGAGCCCAGCATCGGCTCTCTGCTCAGCAGGGAGCCTGCTTCCTCCTCTCTCTCTGCCTGCTTCTCTGTGATCTCCGTCTGTCAAACAAATAAATAAAATCTTAAAAAAAATTAAATAAATACATCTGGGATTTCTTCAAAATTAGTTCTGATAAATGATATTGAAATATCGATGGGTTGGATATATATGAACTTTTGAGACTACAACTTTTGAGACCACAAATTATTGTCTACTTAATTTGATTCTCTCTTTTAAAAAAGTAATATTTTATTTACTTATTTAAGAGAAAGACAGGGTGACACAGAGAGAGAGCATGAGTAGTGGGAGAGGCAGAAGGAGAGGGAGAAGGAGAAGGACACTCCCTGCTGAGGAGGGAGCCTGATGCAAGGCCAGATCTCAGGACCAGGACCGTGGGATCATGACCAGCAGACCCTCAACCCACTGAGCCACCCAGGTGCCCCTAATTTGATTTTCTTTTACAAAATATTCTTGCTAGTATGTGGCCGGCCACATGCCCTTGAGGCAAAATGTCATGTGACAGACAGAGCTCTGGCAGTAAGAGGTAATTGTAATTGGCTGTCTGGAAAAGTTCTTTTAAAAGAAGGCTGACGTTGTTGCCATTGTTCCCTTTAACGTTGGAATGGGACACAGGGTTGAGGTTTTAGCAGTCCTGTTGGGAAACAGAAACCTAAGAATGGCTAGATATGCATGCAGGCAAAAGAAAAGAGAGCGAGAATGGGGATATGTTTTTATGGAGCTGCCATACAGCCCTGGACTTTCTATCTCCAGTTTTCCCATTATGTGAGAAAATAAAACATCCCAATTGCTTACATTACTACTACTTCAGCTTTTGCTATGGACAATTTAATTCTTAATTGAAAAAATAGGAAAATGCCTTTGAGAAAGGTCTATTCCCACCAGCTATATATTAAAAAGCCTATTTCACTGTGCTCTTAGTGCCACTGGATATTTTGTGTTTCAACTGATTTTTTCTAGTTTAAGAGATGATACATTTTTATTTAAAATTACATTTACTTGATTACTACAGAGATTACATTTTTAAAAACATGATCAATGACCCTTTATACTTCTTTTAAAAATTATGTCCCTTTGCGGATGTGTGGGTGGCTCAGTTGGTGGAGTATCTGACTTCAGCTCAGGTCATGATCCCAGGGTCCTGGGACTGAGCCAGTGTTGGACTCCCTGCTCACCGGGGAGCCTGCTTCTGCCGCTCCCTCCGCCTCCTCCCCGCTGCTCAGGCTCTGTCTCTGTCTCTGTCTCTCTCTCTCTCAAATAAATAAATAAATAAATAAAATCTTTAAAAAACCAGTATGTCCCCTTTGTCTATTTTTCACTAACGTATTTGCTTTACCTAATTTACAAAGTTTCCGTATGAATGGAGACTATTAACCTTTACTTTACATATATATTTTATGATTTTTCTATTTTATTCTTTATTACTTGTTGTTACAATTTTTATTTTTGTGCAAATTTATTATTTTTTCATTGTGGTTTCTGTTAATACTTCAATGCATAGGACATCCTTGGAGTTTTTCTGTCCCCAAAATCAAATATTCACCCTTCTTTCTGGATATGTTTTAATGAGAGTATTTCATCTAAGTCTTTTATTTAGCTAAAGTTCAGTTTCACATGAGGAAAGAATACAACTCAAGTTTTTTTCTCCCCCCATGGTGAACTATTTATCTTCATATCTTCTATCAAACAATAATTTATATTCCCATCTTGTAAATACTTTATTTCTCATCTTGATTTATTTTATGTTCTATTTTCTGTTTCCTGATTACTAAAATAACAATCTCACGGATGTCTACTGTCTACCAGAATTGCTGTTGAGTGATGAAACAAACATCTTGTCCAGAAGAAATTGGTTTATTTTGGAAATAATTCAATCATTTCTTTTAGTAAGATGTGATCAGAGCCGGCAAAAGGGATCACCTCTGGGTATTCTCTTTTTCATTCTACTCCTATATGGGATTATAAGTCAAAACCATCTTTCACACATTTCATTGTCTAGATCATTCCAGAAAATGTGTATGTATCAGCTAACCAGGCACTGGGGCATAATGTGCTTGGTTTGTGTGATACTGGTTAAGATTGAGTTACAAGTGTCGTGGCCTCTACTGTGATCTGCCTTCATGGGGATTTAGTTCTCTTGATTTTGAATATCATCTAGCTCTGCTCATGATTCCAGAATGTATGGTGTCCTACTGCCCTCTGGAGCCTTCTGTAGAATTCACCCATATGCTACATTAGCTCAGTCACCTTGTAAAAATACCTATGATGCAGAAACACCTCTATTAGGTCACCAGCAGGACCTGCCTGAAAGGAATGATGTTCCCCAGAGAAGGAATGTAACCATGCCATCAAAAAGGTTTTCTACCGGCCCAGGATTTCAAGCAAGATACAGAATCTGTCAAACTGTCAGAAACCCAGCATGGAATGAGTCCGTATGAAGCCAAATCACAGTGCTATTGTCTGAGGGGAACTTCATTGCCCTTATTTTTTTCTTGAAATAAACAAAAATAAAAGTTTTCAATATCACTGCTTTATTTCCTGGCTCCAATGGCAACAATGTTCCCTTTTATGATCAAATGAAGTTCAAATTACATTTTTAAAGGAATTGCTATGTTTTTTGTTTGTTTTATCTCAACCTCTGAAATCAAGTGGGCCATATCTTTGTGAGCTAAAACTTAAAAACAGAGTAATGTCACATTGGTTACCCTTTGTAAAAAGTCTCAAGCAGTGATTGTAGGGAAGATTTCCATTTGAGTCTCAGAGGAAAAAAAAAAATTAAGAGCACAAAATATTGACAGCTGTATTTCCAAGGATGTCCTTCTTTGGTGACAACAATGATTTCAATAGTCCCATATATCCCCAATTTCTTTGTTGCAGGTCTCAGAGGAATAAATACTTCTCATAGCACACCACTATGAAGTTTATCTGGAGTTTAGCTCTGAACACCTGGCACTCTACTATTCTGATGTGCCATGCTGGACCACACAGAGTTCAAGAACATTCTTTTCTGCCTTTCCTTATGTGAGGCTGACAACCGGTGTGTACACATGGCTATGTTCCCCTGGGCCTAAGTCAAATGTCAATCATGGCCCTAGGAACCTCAAAATGCCCAAAGCGAGAAGGAGCACAGAAATTTAAAAATCAAGGAGAAAGAAAAAAAAAATCAAGGAGAATGGGAGTGTTTGTCAATCATTCTGATACATCTATATTCCTCCCACTAAAAGGTAATTGCCTAACACCATGGCTGCAGTGTCTGCTAAAGTTACCACAAAATGGTGCCAAAAAAGTTGCATGCATACACTTTGGCATATGAGAGACACTATGATTAGAGGAGCCTCAGTCTCCCACTCTATGTTAGTGGAGTTGAGACTGACTAGCATTCAGAAAATGAAGGTAACATAGAAAGATTCTTCTGGGACATGAGACTTGATTAACTAGGCTTATGGGCCTTGTACCCCAATTCTGCATTGTATAGAAGTTAAAAGGAAACGAAGTTTCAGTAAAAACATTTTTAACTTTTTTTTTCCTTTTGAGGTGTGTGTGTGTGTGTGTGTGTGCGTGTGTGTGATAGCCAACTTTCTTTTGATGAGTATATTGAATGGTTAATATTAAGATATAATAATAGACAATTTTCTAAAAGGTTTCTGAGATAGACAGGATTTGACATTTTCTAAGTAAGTATGTGACTATCTATCACCACCTTTTGGAGGCTAATAAATATTGCACAATGAATCTATATCACAGATGTTACATCTGTCCCTAGATGCTAGTCTTATAAAGAGATTATAATTGTGCTCCTGTGGTGGGAAAGTCACTTACATTCTTCTTTTGCATTTATAAAAAGTTTTGTAATTAAAATTATCTGAGGTATAAGCTAGTAAGAGACTTTTTGTATGGATGAGGGATTATAGGACTTCACATGTATGTGACAGCATATATTTATAGAGTAAGTAACATCTAACTCAATATAATCCTTTAATGAGAAAAAAAAAGTTTAGATAAGTACTTTTACCAGAATGCAGATAAACACTGGTTGTTTGTTTCCAAGTCCTTGCTCTTGCCATTACATTTCTAAGAACACTTCCCCACTCTCTCTGCTTGGTTCATTCATCTGTTCAAAAGATGTACAGGAAGCCAGAGAGGCCCTCCCACTCCTCCCATCCTATGTCTTCTCATGCATCCAAGTCCAAGTGTGCTTTGTCCTAAGCACTGCAGAGGAGACAGATGCCTTAACAGAGTTCTAGGGTAAATGGGGTTGATGACTACTCCAAGAGGAGACACCAAGATGTAATGGCAGCAAAAATAAAGCCTGAGTCAACCTCACAGTTGGTGCTGAATTAACATTTCCTTTCTTCTGCTTCCCCTTGAACCAGGTCCTTAACTCTGTATTAGCTTTACTAGTTCCTTTCCCTACATTTTTCTAACACCAGAAGTTTCAATAATTACCTCTCCTTTATAGGTCTTAGTCCTTGTTTCTGTCTTTGGTCATTAGGAATATAAGAAGGCATACTTCGATAGCATTCTGCTTCTGCAATACGCAAGCCTTGCTGTTATACAAGCTATCTGGTGTTTGCCTTTGTTTCTGGAGTTTCCAAGATAGGCCCTCATTCTGACTTCTAAATCCAGGAGTTCTGATCCCCTGGGAGAGTCTTTGTTTGGAATTTGTCATCAGTCCTTTCATTCTTTGAATTTCAGGAACCCAGTCCTCACCAACACCCACCCTTTAGTTTGATGAGATTTTTCACATCATTAGGTTTTTGTTTGTTTGTTTTGCTTATGTACTTGGATGTCTTCAACTACATTCTGTTCCAGTTTTGCTCTTGCCCTTTAGGAATGTTCACTTCCTGACATCTCCATCTCGTCTTTGGTTCTATTCTGGATTTCTACCCTCGATTGTTACCTAAAGCTGGGAAGTCTCTATGATATGTTCATCCTTCTCTTGGGGACCAGTCGTTTCTTGCACGTTCTTCAGAGTTACACAGTTGTCCTTTGCCCATTCTTGGATTTTCTTCCCCTCAATCTCTACTTTGACCTTGGGATTTTTGGGAATTCTTTCCCTAGACTTCATATCCCAGAAATTACTTACTTTTTCCCTGACCACCATTACCCACTACCATTTATAATCACCAGGTAACATTTACCACATACTTACTGACAAGGAGGTAAGTACTAATAAGTATCTAATATTCATTACCTTGCTCAAGCCTTCTAAAATCAATGTAAAATAACTATTTTTATTTTACATTGGATCATCCAACTCCCCACATAAGGGTTCATCCATATTAGGCTCCAAGTTCTTTCTGGAATTAATTTAAATGAATTTTTGCTTTACAATGGGAGAACCTGGGGTTTAGGAATAATTTGTACCTTCTCCAACAGGCAATTAGTCATAATAATAGCTAACTTTTATTAGGTGCTTACTATGTTCTAAGTGATATTCCAAGTGCTTTTACAAGTATTAGTCATTTTGTGTGTGTGTGTTTTCCTTATCTGGTCATCCCACGAGAGAAAAATACAAAATGTTTCTGTGTTCTTCGAAGAATGGAACTAGTGTTGCAGGGAAGGAAAAAAATTTTCATTTACCTTCCTGCATTCAATAGCTGTGTCTAAGAAGTGAACTAAAAACAGACAAACAATAGAAAAGTTACATAAATTTATTGATTTTTAATATTATGTGCATGGTTGCATCATAGGGAAAAAAGAGAAAGTGATAACCCAAAAAAGCAAGGAGATTTGTGAGCTTGTATGTAGAGTTCATAAGGGAGGGGGAGTAGGAATGTAAGCAATTTAGAGGAGAATAAATGGTTTTTAGGAAAGATGAATACGCCTTTAGACAACCAGATGGGAAATGAGACTGTGACAAAGTTTTTCTGGGTGTGCTGTTGATTTCTAGTCTCCTGTCCTGTGATAAGAGTCAATCTTCTCTAGCTGATGAGACTTCCAGGGAGGGGAATTGATGACAATCAACATTATTTTGGAGGAGCTATCTCTGGGCAAAAAAAAAAGTGGGTTCAGAGAATGCATCTCTGAATTTGCTGTTTTTTAAATGCCTTCAATTCAAAATAATCAATATACCAAAGCAGCATATTTTGCAGTGGCATGTCCTGAAGTTCTTCAAGACAAATGGGCAGAAATTTCAGAGGCAGCATATTCAGTAAAAGCAAACCTTCCTATGAACCACTCCTTACCCTAATGAAATCTTCTACCAAGTTATATGTAAGCAAAGGCTATGCAACAAGTCTCCAAGGGTGCTATGGAGTGGATTCCAGAATATGTTAGAGTTTAAAAAAAAAAAAATCTGTACTGTCTTTAAAAGCAAAACACTTTGGGTAAGATATATCTAAACAAAAGAAAAGAGATAATTGGGCACTTGTCTTGTCCTTATTTATGTAAGAAAGCATGGTATGGAAAACCCTGATGGGAGAATTTTATGTAAGTAGAAATTCAAGGGTGGTATGGAGGCACAATGATTATTTTCACCGACTATTCTTTACTCTGACCAAAAATTCCAACATCCTAATTGAAGACATATTCACAGAAATTATTTTTTCCACTCAATTTCCTCAAGTATCTTGCATTAGTGGTTTTCTATGTTGGTGGTTCCCTAAGCCACACAATTTGATTACTTTCATAGTACCCGCATCCTTGAACAAATGTCTTGTATTTATTAAAAACTTACTGTATGATGTTTGGAACTTGCAGTAATTTCTTGGATCAGAAAATATGACTTTCATGAAATAGAGTGGATTTACTCCATCTGAATTATAATGGGGAGCCTACTGAATGTTATTTCAAAGATTTTTGCATACATTAAAATAACATGTACCAACTTTCATATTTTCTTTTGGTTGAGCATCACAAAGAAAGATTAGGTGTAAATACTTAACTTAATCCTTCCCTCCTAAGTGAGTTTCTGGAGATAAGTCTACTTAACCGGATCATAACTGCAAAGGATGTTCCATCCTGTACTTAGCAAACTTGTTCCCTTAGGTATTCCCAAGGCTTTGTCTGAAAACCCACAGGAAAAAATAAAGTCAAAGAACAAAAAGAAGCATATTAAATACTATAAGTAGTCAATATAAAACAAGATAAATGTGTCTGTAAATTATATTTCATTCTGAAATTCTAGAATGGAAAAAGAAGGCTGCTTTTACATGGATTTTTGTTATGAAGTCCAACATTTTACAGATCAGGTCATATTCTCTCCAGAGAGGAGCTACAAAGCTCAGTAGACAAAATCTGGCTTTTGAAGTGGGAGAACTTAGTATATTCAAGCTCTCATCTGCCACTGGGTGACCTGAACAACTCTCATTATCTCAATCAGACCACTTCACTCATCTGACAATCCAGGAAATGGTAATAATACCCACTTCACAGGGTTATTACAAAAATAAGTAGAATAATTTGTAATAGTGTCTTGTATTTATTCAAGAAACATTTTCTGAGACTATTAGGACCAGTTACCAAGGTTATAAAGATGAATAAAATAAAGAAGTAGTTTGTGAAATTTAAAGCAATACACAGGGCGCCTGGGTGGCTTAGTTAGTTAAGCATCTGCCTTCAGCTCAGGTCATGGTCATGGGGTCCTGGGATGGAGCCCCACGTAGGGTTCTCTGCTCAGTGGGTAGCCTGCTTCTCCCTCTCCCTCTGTTCTTCCCCCTTCTCTGTGCTCCCTCTCTCTAATAAATAAAATCTTATAAAAAATAAAGCAATATACACATTAGATAGCTTTATTCAGGGTCTTAATTAATACATTACTGTCTACTATATAGTTTAGTCCTGATGTTTAACTCTAGATTTTCAAAATAATCTTATACTGAACAGATCAAATGTAAACAGTAAGACAAAGGAAAATCAGTTACATAATTTCTAACAATGCCCAAATCCAGCCCTGCATACCCTCTACACACACTTTTTTCTCTCTGATAACTTTCAGTATACAAAACTCCTGCTTCATCTTGCTTTCCTTATACTAAAACACAACTGCTTGGCTTCTTCAAATTTCAGGGAACTTGGATGATGCTTCATTGTTGGCTGATTTTGGAATTAAACTGCACAATGACAGAAAGACAACAAATTGTCATTGTAGTGGGTGTTAGAGAACAATTAGATGTTTGCATATCAGAAGAAGAAACATCCCTAGTGCCTATGACAAATGCATGAAATCAAGCAATTTAGGAGTC
Source organism: Lontra canadensis (assembly GCF_010015895.1). Taxonomy (NCBI): domain Eukaryota; kingdom Metazoa; phylum Chordata; class Mammalia; order Carnivora; family Mustelidae; genus Lontra; species Lontra canadensis. The sequence goes on from NW_022631005.1 coordinate 29,992,055, forward strand.
TCAACTAACAAAACCATCGTGACACATTTGTTGTGAGATTCTCTGTGTTTCCAGCTAATGCTGCTCTATCAGTGTTTTGAAACAGCTAAGATATGAATTCTCAAAGTATGTAATATGATGATTTCCAGGTAAGAACTTCTAGACATCTTCCTTCTATTTCATCTTTTCTTTTATCACCATCTCCATTAATCATGTTCATATGGTAGTTGGCCATGTCAAGCTCACCCTGTGTGTTTCTCTTTTTTTAAGGGAGATCTGTAAGCTGCATCTTTAGGATTGTGCCACCTAGCTATTACGTTAAAGTGAAGTACTGTCCTGCGTATAGGACCTTAAGTGTCAAAGGGGTCTCTGTGCAGGTTCCAGAATTTGAGGAGTGCAGTAGAATGTTTGTGTTTACTAGACAAAAATCACTCAGCTTGGTAGTTTACATGCACACATATTTTCACGCAGACACAGATATGGTGGAATCCAGGCTCTGCCATTTATTTACTATGTCAACTTTACCATTTAATTTAACTTTCTAAGTTTTCGTTTCCTCATCCAGTATATGTATATATCATACAATGACAGCCCACACCTAAGTGGTTGTGATGACCATTTAAAAACTGGATACATGTCATAACATTATTACCATGTTTGATATTTAGTAATCTCTCAATGCTATAAATGTTCTTGTACATAATCATAGAGATTAGAAGTATCCTGGCAGGCTTTGCGACCTAAGGACAACAAAGATATCAATCTTAGGAACACACAGAAGTCTGCAGAGACCCAAAAAAACAAAACCCAAAAAGAAACCACTCAACGATCAAAGGGAGAAAAAAGGTCATGAAATAAACATGTCCCTCGTGCTCGTGATGTGACAGGAGTTCTACACACATCGTCTCATTGAATTCCATCCTAACATACCTTTTAAAGAAGGAATTATCACATAACTTATTTGAAAGAAAAAGAGCCTAGGGAATAGATAAATTACATAGTTGTTGCATCGCAGAACTAACCTTTGTTATTTGTTACATAAATAGATAATTACATAGTCGTTGCATCGCAGAACTAACCTTTGATCCCATGTCTGACTTTGTGGTCTTTCTCCCCACCACAGCCCAAAATGAGATAGCGGGCACGCTCACAATAGGAAGTTGGCAGGTAATACCTATTCAGTGCAAACAGCTGAGCATATTGGATCATAGCAGTGACTAGACTGTGTCTGAGAGCACTGATATGTCTCTGATTCTCCAACAGGGGTTATTTCTCACAGGAAATGCTTGGGAACTTCACCTCCAAGGTACAACACAAATGACTGGGTCTCACTTTATAGATATGTGTCTACCAGTGACCACGTTTATCTGAGTAGGTGATCAAAGAGCAGTGTTGATAGAATGTGCCCAAGAAGCAGAATGCCAGTGACTCCTTATGGTCTCAACATCATGAAAGTCATACAAAATAGCCAGTGTAATAATTAAATAATAGTGTTTATTATAGGACGGTGCTTCTAGGTCAGACCTATAATGGGTTATCATCCTCACACTAACACTATTTTTTGTAAGATTCCTGCAAGACTGCTGTTAGTGTTCCTTTTCTATAGGATTAAAATGTAAGGCTTTAAAAGATATAATTTGCTGCAGGTCATGTGATTTAATGACAGAGAAATCAGATTGTATTAGAAACTGAGAAGGGTGCTTGGCCTGCAGGCGGGGCATGGGAATCCCACTCATATCAGAATTAGTAAAGCCTCCAGTAGATTATTTTATCTTTCAATATCTAGTAGCATGCCAAGAAGAAAGAGCACTTGACACTGACAAAGGATTCTTTGTCTTTAGTTTTGCTTCATGTTAGAAAATGTAGCCATGGATATATTCAATTGAACTATTTGACCCTCAGTATCCTCAGTTGTAAAATATGGGAATAATATTTCCCCTGTCTGTTTTACTGGGCAGTAATAAGACTATAATGAAATCATGAATTGGCACTACATAAATTCAAAGATAATATGCAAATGTGACATTATTTTTGCCTATCTCCCTGGAGCTACATTTGAATAAAATGGGTTAATACATATGAAAATGCTACCCAATTAGAATAAAAAATCAAGAGTCATTAAGGATAAGTGTAACCATTCCTGGGAGGTATATAGGTGTTTGAATATTTATATGGGAAGTGATTGTTGAGCTTTGCATTCTCATTGTTAATATTATCCAATAATTTTTTTTAACAATTATATTTATTAAAAACTTTATATTTTTTCACATAAAGAAAACAACACTTACTGGGGATAGCTGACTTTTCCAGGACCATATAATTAGTTCGCAATAATAATGAGACCAGAATTTGGATTCTATACTTCACAACTTTATGTGATTTCCCAAATCCACTTCTTATATAAAAGTGGATTTTTATATCTAATGGAGGTAGGTTTCAAAAATTTATTTTTTTCTTCAAAGTATTTGTATTTTAATAACCATCTTTTAGCCCAAAACTTTTTACAAGGCACTTATGAAGACAGTTTTCCAGTTCTCTAATGACTTATATAGAAAGGTATTTTGTTTGTTTGTTTTTTGTTTTGTTGTCTTATTTTATTTTATTTTTTTTTCTGATCTAATAGACCTTACTTCTGTTTTTGGATATTCCCCCATAACCCCTGAGGTAGATCCCATTTTCAATCTCCCTCCTTTCTCCGATCTTCCCAACTTTCTCCAGATTCCTGGTCCTCTGAGTAGTAAGCCAGGGCTTTATTCTCCCCATTCTGCTGTGTGGTTCCTGAGACGAAATTTGGCTGTGTCTAGTTGCAGGAAGATGGAGAGAGGGGAAAAAAAAAACCAAAAAAACAGGGATCTCTCCAAACTTTTGGGATCACAGTTCCTCTGGTCAGAGAGAAGCATTCTGCAGAGTCCCTCTTTGCACCCTCACAGAATTGGGGGAAGGGCCAGGAAAGAGAGAAAAAGGGGGCGGGGATTTGTCTCACTAGCTCTGCCCTGCAGGGATTCCCCTTCCAATTGGTTGGATTTAAAATTAGGGCTTAGTAGGGAGAGGGAGGTGGGGTTATAGACATTGGGGAGGGTATGTGTTATGGTGAGTGCTGTGAAGTGTGTAAACTTGGCGATGCACAGACCTGTACCCTGGGGCTAATAATACATTATATGTTTATAAAAAAATTAAAAAATTATAAAAAATATAAAATTAGGGCTTGTTTCTGAAATCTTCCTATCCATAGCTGGTGCACGTTGCCAGGAGTTATTCTGCTTTTAAAGGTAGACTGGGAGAAATAGGAAGGAAAAAATAACAAATTCACCATCACATAATTCATATTGATAGAGATAACGTCATATAAATACATTTTGCACAGGTAGGTGGTTTGCTTTGCTAGTGTAGGAGCATCAGTGAATCTAATAAACTTGACACAGTTATCAGAAAGACTTAGAATAAGAAGACTTCACACTAGGATACTTTACTAACCTAATGATTTTCCTGTTGAGACCTAAGTGGTCATATACTTCCATAGGTGACTTTCTTCTGCTAAGGCTTAACCCTTTTTCAAAAATTTCTAAATTTGAGTTTTAATTTTTACAGCTTTATTGAGATATGATTGACATATTACTTTTCATAAATTTAAGATGTACAATGTGTTGATTTGGTAACGTCTGTGTTGCAAAATAATTACCACCATAGGGGTGCCTGGGTGGCTCAGTGGGTTAAACCTCTGCCTTCAGCTCAGGTCATGATCTCAGGGTCCTGGGATGAAGCCCCGCATGGGGCTCTCTGCTGAGCAGAGAGCCTGCTTCCCCTCTCTCTCTGCCTCTCTCTCTGCCTACTTGTGATCTCTCTTATCCTGTCAAATAAATAAGTTAAATCTTAAAAAAAAAAAAAAATTACCACCATAGCTTTAGCTTGCACCTACAACATATCACATAATGGCCATTTCTTTTTCTGTGGTAAGAGCATTTAAGGTTTATGCTCTTTGTAACTTTCAATTATATAATATAATATTATTAATTATAATCATCATGTTATACATTAGATCCCCAGAGCTTATTTATCTTATAAGTGGAAGTCTACACCCTTTGGCCAATATCTTCCCATTTACCCACTCCTCCTACCCCCAATAACCTTTTGTTTCTGCACTTCTCCCTTTGTTTCTACAAAAGATTTTAGATTTCATGTATAAGTGACATCATATACTATTTGTCTTCCTCTGACATCTTTCACCTAATGTAATACCCTCTAGGTCCATCTCTATGTTGTCACAAATGGCATGATCTCATTCTTTGTTGGCCGAATAACGTGTGTGTGTGTGTGTGTGTGTGTGTGTGTGTGTGTGACATTTTCTTTATCCATTCATCCACAGACAGACACTAAGGTTGTTTCCATATCTTGGTTTCCATATCTTGGAATAAAGCTGCAGTGAAGATGGGAGTATTGTTATCTCTTCAATATCCTGTTTTCATTTCCTTTGGATATGTACCCATATTGCTAGATCTTATGCAGTTCTATTTTCAATTTTTGAGAAAACTCCATACTATTTTCCATACTGGCTGCACCAGTTTACACCCTCATCAACAGTGCATGTTCTTTTTTTTCCACATCCTCACTAATATTGTTCTTTCTTGTCTTTTTGATGATAACCAAACAGATGTGAGGTGATATCTCATTGTGGTTTTGATTTGCATTTTCCTGATGACTAGTGATGTCCAGCACTTTTCATACCACTATTGGTCATTTGTATGTCTTCTTTGTAAAAATGTCTACTCATTTCCTCTTCCCATTTTTAAGTCAGGTTTTTGTTTGTTCATTCATTTGTCTGTTTGTCATTGAGTTGTATGAACTCTTTATGTGTTTTGGATATTAATCCCTTATAAGACAGATATGTGACTTGCAAATATTTTCTCCCTTTCCACAAATTGGCTTTTCATGATTGTACTTTTTGCTGTGAACATGTTTTTTGGTTTGATTTAGTGGTCCTTATTTACTGGTTTTTGTTTTTGTTGCTTGTGGTTTTGAGGTCATATCCAGAAAATTGTTGTCAAGACCAATGTAAAGGAGTTTTCCTCTATGTATTCTTCTAGGAGACTTATAGTTTTAGGTCTTATGTTTAAGTCTTTGATACACTTTGGATTAATTTTTATAAGTGGTGTAAGATGGGATCCAATTTTATTTTTGTCCATTTGGCTATCTAGTTTGCCCAGCAACATTCATCGAAGAGACTATTCTCCGATTGTCAATTAGTAGTTTAATGTATAGGCAAGGGTTTATTTCTGGGCTCTCAATTCTGTTCTATTAGTCTATACATCTATTTTTATGCAAATACCCTACTGTTTTGATTACTATAGCTTTGTACTATAGTTTGAAATTAGGAAGTATGATACCTTCAGTTTCATTCTTTCTCAGAATTACATGGGTATTTGGCATCTTTTGTGTAGAAATTTTAAGATGGTATTCTATCTTTCTTTTTTTTTTTAAGATTTTATTTATTTATTTGAGAGAGAGACAGTGAGAGAGAGCATGAGCGAGAAGAAGGTCAGAGGGAGAAGCAGACTCCCCGTGGAGTAGGGAGCCGGATGCGGGACTCGATCCCGGGATTCCGGGATCATGACCTGAGCCGAAAGCAGTCATCCAACCAACTGAGCCACCCAGGCGTCCCGATGGTATTCTTTCTATGTGAAAAATGCCATTGGAATTTTGATAGAGATTATGTTGAATTTATATATGGCTTTTTGTATTATGGACATTTTCATAATATTTGTTCTTCTGATCCATGAACATAGAACATCTTTTCATTGGTTTGTGTCATCATCAATGTCTTTCATCAAAGTCTTAGTTTTCAGTGTAAAATCTATCACCTCCTTGAGATGATGCAGGTAGAAATGTACCTGTCTTCCCACTCTTCTTGTGCACTTATCCTCATAAATTCATTGTTGTTGTTCCACTCTGTTGTTAAAACTTCTGATGTAAACTCTAGAGGTCTCCCAGAGCGGATTTTACTTGTGAATAGTTGTCCAATTAAGGGTCTTTGTTGGGGGGCTGGGGAGATTGAGTTTTCCTGGATCACCATTTTGGTCTCCTTCAGCACTTCTTATTCCAGAGGAACCTGAACTTCTCATAAGTCTACTTTCCCATAGAGTAAGGCTTTCACCACATTTCCCTGCACGCATGCTAGCTAGCATTTGTTCCAATTTCAAACCACCAAAATAGACCTGGATTTAACATTCAAGATTGTGCTGAAAGAATGTAATTATTTTAGAGGAATAATTTCAAGCCAGAAACTGGTTAAGCAATTTCAGGGTTCTAAGTAGATCATAACTATGGTTACTTTTGTTCTCTGGTTACATTGGCCTAGGGGGCACCTGGGTGGCTCAGTTGTTAAGGTTACATTGGCCTAGGGCACAGAGGATTGCTATTTTGAATCAATTTAAAGATATGTCAAAACATTTGTACCCTTTTAATCAAAATGAAGTGTTTTGTTGTTGACTATGCCATACAAAGCAATTTAAGTTAATTGAACACATTGAAATTGAAGTTGTTTTACTATTTTGTTTTCTTATTCAGTAAACACATAAGGGCAACTATTTATGTCCAGTTGAAATCACTTCCCTCTCACTTGATGACCATAAAATTATAACTTTCTTTTAAAAGGCATAGAATTTTATATACACGTCTCAAAAATAATGAATGCTATATATCTTATTCAGCTGACTGATAGGTCAAATAGATTCTATCCAGTCCCTTGAGAAAGATAACATTTGGTTTGATGATAAATGACACCCTTAAAGAAAAAAAATCCATTCCTAAACTTTGAACTAATCTCCTCAACTACACTTTTTGACTAGATTCTGACAATGGATAAATATGTGTATACTTCAGAAGTACAGTAATTAGAGTTAGCAGGTAATTAGAAAAGAAACATGATTAGGTGATAGCTAGATAGATGATATAGATGATAGATAGAAGATGCATGGCAGAAGTGAAATATTTTAAAGGAATTATCTTCCTCATGATGTAGGGTTTGATTTTATTGGCCCCATTAAGCACTGACTTGGGGAAACTTAGGGAAACATTCTATATGCAGACTGAAATGGAAAATACTCATGAAAGAAGAACATATATCAGAAAAAGGGAAAAATAAAAACTATTAGCAAATTCAATATCAACATAGTATGAAACATAATCATTACCATAAATACAGTGCTTTCTCTGAATAATATTGAAGTTATCTTATTAGTATGCTTGGTCACAACCTGGGGAGATGTTATTAACTGTTCACATTTTGTGAAACCTAAATGAAGTTCAGAGAAGTTAGGTCCTTCCTCTAATGCTATGCAGAAAGGACAAGTAAATGACAGGGTCTACAGCCTCTTTTCATTGAGCTATACGATAAAAGATTCAAAAGAGAACCAAGTCCTAGAGAATTGAAAGGTAGAGATAAAAATCAGTGAGAGAGTTAATTCCCAAGATTGTGGGTGTCCTAAAATCATCTAGAAAGTCAAGATTAGGGCCTGTCTTTACAAAGAGACCAAGATGAGCATATATGCCTGATTATAGGTCCAATGCTAGGTTGGATAATAATTACAACAAAATAAAAACAAAACAAAAACTTATTTAGATGATTCTCTAAGTAGATAGCAGTAGGAAGAAAAGGTGGCATTTGTATCCATAGCTCTCCCAAAACAATTGGAAATGCTCCTATCTTTGTTAGTATATGACACCAGAGGATATATAAAGGTATTAATTGTATTATGCTTTGGATAAAAGGAGCTACTATGAGAATAGTCTTTCCCTAAAACATAATTTACTCACATTGGATTTTCACTTTTTAAAAAAAAAATTTTAGGGTAGGAAAAAATCGTATTTTCTCTGCCTGTCTGAGTTCTTGGCTTTGATCCCCTGTAATTAAAGACAGATTAACAAGAGAAAAGTAAACAGGAGTTTATTAATGTATATACCTCATGTATACATGGAATGTACTGAAGGAAATGGAGAAACTCCCTGGTATGGCCCAAGCCAGTAACTTAAATACTACCTGAATTCAGCTAAAGACAAGAGGAAAACGGCAGGGCCGGGAGTTATGAGAGGTTAGCAGAAAAATCTTGGTAAATAAGGCTAAAGTTGTTATATAGATTTAAGTCCTGCCTTTGTCATTGATGAAAATCTCTTATGATTTAGAGTCATCTTTCTTTCCCTGGTACAGAGTGGGAGACAAGCTTACAAATGGAGATTTCCTTTATAAATGTGAAGTTCCCTTACAAAAATGTCACTTCTGTTTTCAGAGTTTCTTCTTTGTCTGCAGTTTCTCAGAACAATGCTTATGCCAAGATGGGATATTCTGCTACCCTTTGCTTACTTCCCATTTCTCAAAAACATTGAAGGTCATCTCTAAACTAGATTCTAAATAATCTCTCTGCCTAACATTTAAAATTCTCAATTTTTCTCCAGTGTTAATTTCTAATCTTATCTTCAAATCATCTTTCTAACTTTCCACTTCCCATTTATTTTCTCAACTCAAAAACGTTAAAATACATCTCCAGGCTCTTCATACTAGGATTAATTTACGATGATCTACAAGATAGTCCTTGAAAATATATCTTATTTAGCTTCTCACCTTTTCTTACTAATCGCTCCTCATTTCATCCAGCTAAGGACTCTGGCAGGTTTTCTGGTTTCCAGACAGGTTTACCCAGTGTGTTCTGGTGTCTACGGCCTTTTTGCAACTCTTGAGTATTCTCATTTTTAAAAAAATTATTTATTTATTTATTATTATTATTTTTTTTTTGGACAGAGAGATCACAAGTAGGCAGAGAGAAAGGGGGAAGCAGGCTCTATGCTGAGCAGAAAGCCTGATGTGGGGCTCAATCCCAAGACCCTGAGATCATGACCTGAGAGGAAGGCAGAGGCTTACCCCACCGAGCCACCCAGGCACCCCAAGTGTTCTCATTTTGATCAAGGAAAATTAGTGTTTGAATTAGAGTCCTAAACATGTTTAAATCTGGTAGTAGTCAGAGTTAATATGTCTTGTGCTGTATCATCTATCTTTTGATTGTTTCTTTTTCTTTTTTTAAATTAAATTAAATTTTCAAAATTTAAATTCAACTAATTAACATAGAGTGTATTATTAGTTTCAGACATAGAGTTCAGTGACTCATCAGTTATATGTTTAGATTTCATCATGGTGCCAATTTCAATTTAATTTAACTTGCTTTTAAGTAGTGTTTTATGATGTGAGTTGTACTTTGGGAAAACCAGATTTTTTTTTCTTTTTTGAAATTAAATTTGAAAATTCTTATTAATTGCACACCGTGCAAAAGACACAGCATAATGTCCTACCCGAATTCTATTTATGGCTTTCTCAACCTCTTTTGAACACAATTGGTCTTTTCCTTAATTCCCACAGATTACATTCACACAAAATCATATTCCCTAAGGTATTTTCTATGTTTAATGCTTCAAAATTATAGCTATAACTTTGCTGAGGTACTATGGCATTGGTAAAATTAACCTCCCATCTTTTTATCAGAAACATAAAATGTATATTTGGCTTACTTAGTACTGTAAATGGTTGTCAAATATGAAATATGCACATTTCCAAGAAGTATAATATAATTTCTGATTTATTTAAACATGAAATTGAAAACAACAGAAAGCTAAGCCATAAAACGTATTTAATAGTTAAAATAAGAAACCTGCTTCCCAGGTAGCTTCTTTTACGGCTTATAGCTACATTCATCTCAACTATCCTACCTTCTATCTCCAGTACACTGTGCAAATGGACTAATAGCAAGCAAACTATCGACCTTACCTCATCCCAAAGATTTGGCCCTCATCTTAAAAGCAGCAATAAATCCTCACATTCCCCCACACAGCTCATCATCAGTTTGCTGAATCAGCATTCTGGATCATGCCGACTATATTTCCAGAAATAATGCATTCCTGAAGCAATATTCCCAGAGATGCTGAGTCAGCATACTGAAGGACAAGCAACACAAAGAGATGCCTTTCAATGTTGTGTCTGAGCCAAAGTCTATCATGTATTCAACACGTACACAAACACATACCGGTGGCAAGAGATTTTTTAACCTAATACAAGCCATACACATGTAAGTGCTTGTAGTTTTTCATTCGATTAAAGAAATTTCAGTTTCTGTCTATGAGGACAGGCTATAAAACCATGAAGTTGTTTTCATAAGTTTCCAAATTTGATGCATTACTATGATTATAGGATTTGACAAGATGGTCTATGACATTCTGTCTTATTTAAATCAACTTAACTCTGTGATGCTGCCATATTGTTAAAACCTGTATTTTGATTTGTCATGCCTATTTCAGAAATGCCTTACCTATTGATTGGTAAGACAATCATTTATTGGAACTCTAAGAGCTGGTGATCCAATCTATGTTAATCTAGACTCACATTTATTAAAAAAATAATCTCTAGATGCTTACAGCTAATGGGTTTAGAATTGTCTGTGAGCTGTATCTATTCTTGGTTGTTATCATTATAAAAAAAAGCTAAGGAAAAGGCATTATCGGGGTGCCTAGGTGGCTCAATGGGTTAAAGCCTCTGCCTTCGGCTCAGGTCATGATGCCAGGGTCCTGCTCTGAGTAGAGAGCCTGCTTCCCCCTCTCTCTGTGCCTACTTGTGATCTCTGTCTGTCAAATAAGTAAATAAAATCTTAAAGAAAAAGAAAAAGCATTATCTTCAGATATCCATCTTATACTGGGTTTAACCTCCTCCACTGACAAATATACACATAGACATCCCTAATAATACATACCAGCTAAAATCTTTGGCATTAGCATGTTGTTTCCATTATAGGATCTCTTTAGAATTTCCAACGAATATGTTTGAAGACCTTCAAGAATATGCAAATCAAGCATTATAATGTATAATTTTCTGACTATCCTGGCCAATAAAATAGTTTTCTTTGAAATTAAATGAGATCATACATTAAGTAAAAAATAAAAATCTTACTTAGAATTGGTACTGTTTGATGATCAGGTGGATTTATTCAAGTGCTAAATAACTTGTTCTCCTATGTGAGCTTTACATAATTCATTCTATGCCTCAAAAAATAATTTATACACCTAATGGAATTTTATAATCATTCACAAAGAGATGGAGGCATAATATAAATCCTGTAAGTACAAAGGTTCTATTAAAGCCACATAAACACCTTGTCAACACCAATCCATCGGTTTTTATACTTACTGCTCAAGCTTCCTAATGTCCTGTGGCTCCACATCTCAAAACCTTGTATTCATATAATATCTCTTTGCCTATGATGCTACATCTACTTCCATCCCCTGGATGAATGAAATGCATTCTCTCAGAGATAATTTTGATAACTATCCTTTTTCTACATATACTTATACTATATTAAAGCACCCTCATTCCATTCCAATCCGACATTTTTTAAAAAATGAGAGAGGCAGAGTGTACAAGCAGGGAGGGGAGGGGCAGAGGGAGAAGGAGAAGCATATGCCTGGGAGCAGGGAGTACTGGCACAGAGGCGTGGGGGACTCCAACCCAGGATGCCATATCATGACCTGAGTGGAAGTCAGACCTTAATCAACTGGGCCACCCAGGCATCCCCCAATTCCACATTATTTGACTGAGTTGGGTCCCTTCCATATAGATTTCTTGCTGGAAAAGAGGGTTGGGTAAGCACCAGCTGTAGAAATATTGCCATATCGAGAGTAAGAATGTTTAAGTATGTCTAAATCTGCATCTAATGATCTCCAGGGTACTGAAATGAATTTGTGATTTTCAGTCTTCTTTTAACAGTTTGTCAAACCAAATCTTATGAAGAAGCCCAAAATGTAAAGTAGATAAAAATGAAAGAAGGAAGGAATGCAAATAGGAAAAGGGTCATAATCATCGCCACAAATCGCGGGTGCCGAGGCACTTGTACCAAATCCTGGGCTGAATCAGACCCACAACTGTAAGACACTAAAATAGATAATCCCTGAAGTTTCTTCCAGTTCTAGCTGGTGAAGTTCATTATTAGAAATGTATTTATTATTTCTGTGTTTGAGTTCAATTGTGAATTGAGTGACAGCAATGTTTCACATACTCTGGAAAAGAGAGCAAAGTTCAGTGTACACATTATAAAGATATGCTCAGTGTGTGACCTGTGTTTGCAACCTTAATGGCATGTTATTATGAGCAGACATTCTTAACTCTGGGACGTGGGGGTGGCTTAGTGGGTTAAGCCTCTGCCTTCGGCTCAGGTCATGATTTCAGGGTCATGGGATCAAGTCCCACATCAGGCTCTCTGCTCAGTGGGGAGCCTGCTTCCCTCTCTCTCTGCCTGCCTCTCTGCCTACTTGTGCTCTCTCTGTCAAATAAGTAAAATCTTAAAAAGCAAAAAAAAAAAAGAAAAGAAAAAAGAAATTCTTAACTTTCATGAAACCAAATTAATCGAATAATTTGTATTTCTTTAATGCCTGTGGGGTTTTTTGGTCATGTTAAAGAAATTATTGCCTCCTCTACAGTCTAAAAGATACTTTTTTATGCTCTCTTCTGTAGGTTTTTGACTTTAAATATCTCATATTTAGTTCTATGCTCTATCCCAATGAACAGTTTTCATATTTTAATTTTACTGAAAAATATAACAGAGAAAAAAGGATTTCCTGTGCCCTTCTTTTCTAGGCTCCAGGATAATGAGTGAAGGAAAAAAGAAACTTTACTGGGGACTGTGCACATTTTGTTTAGATATTCCCATTGTCCTTCTTCACTGCATTTTCCTTAAGTATGATTAGACTTTGTTCATTTTTTCCACTTTTTTTGGGGGGGATGAAAGAAAAAAGAAGCTCTAAAGCAAAACACTTTTATTTGGTTTAAGTGATTCTCACTTGACTTGAATCGTTATACCTTAACTAATGAAAACCCCTCTGTAATGCTCTAAGGCAGGAGTTGCAGACTCTTGTAAAAGACCAGATAAATGTCTTTGCAGAGCATATGGTGTCCATAGTATCGACTTAGCATTGCCATCACAGCACAGAAAGAACCATAGACAACATACATGGATAAGTGGGCATTATTTTGTTCAAATACACTTTCATTAAAAAATAGAGGCAGTGGGGTAGAACAGGACTGTGGGCCATAGTTTGCCAATTGCTGCTAAAGGAAAGGAAGGGCAACTACCATTTATTGTGTATCTCCCATACAATAGTTGTGGCATTCCAGAATATAAAATAGTCATGCATATTAAAAAAAAAAAAACCCACAAAAAACAAAATTTCTGCTCATTTCTGAGAATCTGTTTTTTGGCTAACAACCGTGTTGCTACCACACAGAGCCTGGTAGCTAATGTATGACTGGAAATGTTACTAGTTTGAAAAAAAATGATTTGAAGTTAACAGTTTTGTCTGATATGACATAGGGATCTAAGTTGATTTTATTAGCTCAGGACTGTCTTCTGGCTGTACTACCAGGAGCTGGGTCAGTTATTTCTTCAGTTCTGAAGGCTTAGCTTCTACTAAAGGAGAAATATAGAACATATTTTTCCTTTGTTTAAAGTTTTATTTTTATTTAACTGAGAGAGAGAAAGCAAGTGAGCAAGTGGTGAGAAGAGCAGGGGGAGAGGGACAAGCAGACTCCACACTGAGCACAGAGTCCAATGTGGGGCTTGATCTTAGGACTCTGAGATCATGACCTGAGATGAAACCAAGAGTTACACATTTAACCTACTGAGCCACCCAGGCACCCCAGAACATACTTTTCCTAAATGAGGACAGAAGGTAGTTTAATATGGAATTTCTAACTCAAAAACAATCTGATCTAGAGAAATAGAAAAGTAACATGTCACTTGTGCAGTGAGCTGTTCCTAACTATACTATACAGATTTTCCTTAATTTAAGATGGGACTCCATTCCAATAAGTCCATCATAAGTGGAAAATTTCATAAGTAAAAAAAAACTGCATTTAATACACCTAATCCACCTAACATCATAGCTTAACCTCACCTACTTTAAATGTGTTCAGATCATTTATGGTAGGCTGCAGTTGGGCAAAAGTATTGAATATCTCATGCAATTTATTATTGAATATTGAGTTAAAAGTGAAAAACAGAACGGTCCTAAGTGAATTGGTTGGTTGGTTGCCCTGATGATCGCACTGCTGAATGGGAGCCATCCTGCCCGGCATCCCAAGAAAGCGTCTTACCACATATGGCTAGCCCAGGAAGAGATCCAGAATCAAAATTCCCAGTACAGTTTCTACTGAGTGTGTACTGCTTTTGCATCATCAAAAGTCAAAAAATAGTTAGGCCAAACCATTCTTAAGTCAGGGACTATCTATGTAAATTATCAAATCTCCAGCTTTCCCTGACAATCCCTCACTGGGCTACCCCATAATTTTTTTTCCACAGATCTTTCTAATTTTATCACATATTTATTTGGTTTTCTATTTGCTTCCACTAGAATGTAAGCTCCATGGGCAAGGACTTTTTCTAGACTTGGATATTATTGATTCCCATTTTATTCTTCACAAAACAACTGTATGAGAGCTGAGTTCTGCCTATATAATTTAAAACAACTCTTCTTTCTTAAATTCTAGGGGAGGGTTTCGCAACCTTAGCACTATTGACATTTAGGGCTGGATACTTTTCTGTTGTGAAGTTTTGTTCTCTGCTTTGTCAGAAGTTTAGCAGCATTCCTGGGCTCTACCCACTAGACACCAGAAGCACCCACATTCCACTGGTGACAACCAAAAATGTCTCCAGACTTCACCAAATGTCCTCTGGAGAGTAGAATAGTCCCTGGTGACAAACACCATTGGAGGGAATATCGTCAAAGAAATTCTGGTTGCTAATAGTCAAGAAGACCCCTTCATTAACACCTGAATTCTGAAGTAGTCAAGAGAGCAAAAAAAGATCAGAAGATAGAAATCAGACAGAGACCAAATATAAAATGTGAGTTTACTAATCCTTGACTTCAAGATTAAGCCTTCCTGGGAAGGACAGGCCTCCTCCAGCCCCAGGGGCCAGCCTATCCACATTGACTACCATGTGAGTGATTCTGTGGCCAAGAAGGTGGGTGAGGACAAACGCCATCAGCAGTTGACAGCTCCACACAGGCTCCACTGTTTCAGCCTCAGGAGGGAATAAAGAATGGGAGAGGCCAAGAGTCCACTCCACGTGCTGGGCAGTCTCTTTATGCCCGGCAGCTCCACTCTCCACCTCACTCCAACCTGTTTTGTGCCCCAAATGGTGATTCTTGCCAAAATCTATCAACTGAGCTCTTTTGCCTTCTAGATTTCTATTGAGTTGGTCCAGAGGAGATGCCAGCAGGAGACAGGAGGTCAGGAAAAGAACACCCTGGTATTTGTTCCTTCAACTCTTTCCCAGCTGGCTTAGATTTCCTCTGAATAGGGCCATCATTCCTGTGGGGCAGACTTCCGGCGTGCCACAGCTACAGGTGTCTCCTTCCTATGGGGCTTTCAGACCTGGAGATGGGACAGGTTTCTCACTGGTGTTAGCTCTGGGGTGCGTCACTACATGCCAACTCTTCTTTAAACTGTTTGGTTGCACCCACCTCTTTTTAAATCCTTTATTTTGAAGGAATTTCAAAATTGTAGAAAATTTTAAAAATGGTTACAGAGAAGTCCTCTCTTCCTTTATCCAAGTTTACCAGTTTTATCATCTTGTACTATTTACTTTATTGTAGTCCCCCTTCATACGTATATAGGAACATATATTTATAAAATTTATTTTTATAAACTATTTCCCCATAATAGTTTAGTGTGTCTTGTTTGTAACAAACATATTCTCTTATAGACCCACTGTACAGTTATTAAATTCAAGAAATTGAGCATGGAAACATTAGTCTATAGTCAATATTAAAAATTTCATTTTTCAATTATTCCAGCAATGTCTTTACAGCAGTGCTTCTACTCTAATACAAGTTATAGTCCCTATGCATATATTGGATTTAGTTGCCATAACTCAAATGCCCCTTTAGAACATTTTCTGTTTTACGATGGAACTGTGAGTAATCGTGAGGAACGCATTCCTTATGAAAACATGAATAATAATGAATAAATGGCTGCAATAGTCCTGATTGGAATTGTGAGTATAAAAGGTATTAATAATTCCTTTTTTGAGAAGCACACACATTGCCTCAGAAAAGAGTGTCTCCACTCATAAAGTGTTTAAGTTTCTGCTCCAAGCAAAGCCATGTGTAGGCAAGAGGAAGACGTCAAAGAAGTAGAAAAATATTCCTTAAGACCTAGGAGTTCTAACTTTAGAAGACACAAGTGTTGCTTTTTCTCTCCCTCTCTGAAAACAAAAGAATGACTATAACTTGAATTTACAATATTTAAATATTTTATTGAACAGGACTGAAAAATAGCTGGACAGAGTTGTACTATTTCCAAAACTTTGCTGGTGGCAAACATCAAAAAGGAACAGGCAGCATTTCTGCTAAGATCTCTACTGTGGCCTCAGGAGCTTTGCAACACAATAAAAGAAGCAGTCGTTAGCAACTGATCAGAGAAAACATCCACTGTGAAACCATCCTCATCCCCGCCCCTTCTCTGATCTAGGAATAAGCAATATGTTGGGAAAATAATTTGAAAGACCCAGATATGAAGGAGACAAAGAAAGCCAGCTAGGTCAGCCTGTAGACAATGTAAAATACAGTCACCCAAAGCAGGGACACAAGCAGATTCAGAAAATAGGAGCGAAAAGATTTTTTACTCAAATACCAACCCGGGAGCTTTTGTCTTTCATTATGAGGGACCTGGTTTATCAAAAGGAAAACCCAACAATCATCTGCCAGAAGATGTTTTTAACACTAGGGCTCTGAAGGGGGATATGAGCATGGGAAGTGCATTTGTTAGGCTTTATTTATTTATTTGGTTAGCCTTTAAAGAACATGATAATGACCCAGCCTTAACCCCCAGACTCCACTACAGAGTGGAGAGGAGAGAGTCCACCAGGAATTGGCAAAAAAGACTAAGTCAAATTAAAGATGTAAATAAAATACACATTACCATCCTAAGGACAAGAAACGGAACTATCAGCTGTTTAGCTGAAGCTGGCAGAAGCGTTAAGAGGAAGCAGAGTCCCTAAGAGTAACGCTTGAGCCATGGTGAAGAATCTAAACGACCAATAAGCTTAATTTGAAAGCAAACAAAGTACATTTTTTGGTTTGTTTACCTTTTTTTGTTTTTTTGTTTTTTAGAACCATTCTCCTATGTAGGCAGCTGTCACCAGACCAAAGGCTGTTTAACATTCCAGAGCTAGCTAATCAACGGAGACAGAACATAGGGATCTTGGATTTCCTCAAGAAGTGTCACCCATTCCATTAAGGCTTATTTGAGTGAACAGAAGGAGATTGTTACTATAAGCGCTGCCTCGGGACGCTCAGATGAAAATCACATTTCACTATTGTGATTGCATTTGCAACACACAAAACCAAGGGAAAGAATGTGACAGGAGGTACATGGTGCAGTCTTGCCTCATATAAATTTCTTGTTTTCAAGGTAAATCCAATTAGTCATGCAAATTTCTCACTTCTCACTCAGAAAAAAAGACATTCCCATATATACCCAAATTTTGTATTTACATATATATATGATTTTATTTTATTCTATTTTATTTATATATTTTTTAAGTTCCTGAGTTCAGAATAAAAGCAGCAGAAACAAAAAGGGAAAATTTTCTGAAACAACAGCGTAAGCACTTTGCCGGTGCAAGGTCATAAGGTCTGATAACAGAGATAGCAGATAGGCTCTTGAATGTGAATGTTGATTCTCCGTGAAAGAGAATATACAGCAAGACACAAACCTTGTCAAGGTTGGCCATGGGTATTGGCAATATAGGGGGCATCTACCCAACATAATATTTTTTAAAGATTAATTTCTTTATTAAGAGAGAAAGAGAGAGCATGGTGGGGAGGAAGAGAAGAAGAAAGAGAGAGAATCTACAGCAGACTTCCCACTGAGTGTGGAGCCCGATGCGATATGAGGCTCCATCTCATGACCCTAAGATCATGACCTGAGTTGAAATCTAGAGTGGAATCCTCAACTGACTGAGCCACCCAGCCACCCCTACCAAACACAAAATTTTAACTTCATATTTACACTGCTTATGTTGTCTATGTATGGAAAAAATGAAAGTTATAAGAGATCCTTCAGAAAGGAGAGAAGGGAGTGAGTGGGTGCTAGTATCTTGCACAGGTGGGAAGTGCTGGGAGAGTGGAAGGACACAGACCTGGACACACACTTCACCCCCCTTCACTACAGCACTCCTCTTTCTCTTCCCATGGACTCTGGTAAAAGATAATCCCTGACTCTTATCCTTGGGGTAAGGACTTGACCTGACTTGCCAAAAGAGCATTTTGGGTGTTCTTCTTCCTTACCAAGATTAGCCCTCTGAAAATATAACATCCATGTGGAAATTGTCATAAAAATGCTTTGCAACGTTTCTCTCCTTTTTCTTTTCATTTTTCCCTCCCCCCTCCTCCCCTCCTCCCTTTCCATCTTCCATTATTCATTGGGAACATGAATTTCAAAAGGACAATTAGTGTTAGGATTTGGTTTGTCAATTTGCAGTGAAGCATTAATTCCATTGGCTCTAGAGTCAAGACTGTCTTGAGCACAGGTTGGCATACTATCTTTGTAAAGGACCAGATTGTAAATATTTTAGACTTTATAGTTCTTAAGATCGCTGTTTTAACTACTCATTTCTCATGTTGAGCCATAGACCATATGTAACTAAAATGGTGTGGCTATGTTCCCATAAATCTTTATTTATGGATAGTAAAATTTAAATTTCACATCATTTCCACATGTCACAAAATACTTCTTCTTTGAATTTTTCTCATCCATTTAAATATATAATCACAACTCTCCATAGCCCTTATAAAAGCAATTGGCAGGGGCACCTGGGTTGCTCAGTGGGTTAAAGCCTCTGCCTTCAGCTCAGGTCATGATGCCAGGGTCCTGGGATTGAGCCCCACATCAGGCTCTCCACTCAGCAGGGAGCCTGCTTCCCTCACCCTACTCACCCCCCTGCCCGCCTCTCTGCCTACTTGTGATCTCTCTTTCTGCCAAATAAATAAATAAAATATTTTTTTAAAATTGGCATACTAGGGTTGGCCCCAAATCTATAGGTTATCTTCCTCCATTGTAGAGTTAAATACAATTCCATCACCTGCCACTTGTGTGACCCTAGTCAAGTTACTAGCCTTGCAATTTTCCTCATCTGTAAAAGAGGCTCAATTGCTTTATTGACCCTAGCTAGCTCTTGGGTAGTTTTGAGGATTAAAGATATTAATATATCCAGAATACTAAATATTGCCTTATATATAGCAAGCATTCAATAAATCCTATCTTAATATTAATAACATTTTACACTAGTTTATGTCTATGTACTTTAACTTGCCCCTATTAGTAATTTATGAGACAAATCCCATTATAGCTTACTTCAAATTGCATTACATGAACTTGTCTAGAATTAAAAAAAAAATAGATGAATTATACTTTAATTAATTTTGACTCATTCAAGACAGCAACCATGAAAAAGAGGGAAAGAAAGAAAGAAAGAAGAGAGGGAGGGAGGGATGAAGGAAGGAAAGAAGGAAGGAAGAAAGGGGAAGGGAAGGGAGGGAAGGGAGGGAGGAAAGAAAAAAAGAAAGAAAGAAAAGTAGAGTTAACGTTGATGGGTAGATAATTATCTCAAGATTGGTGCTAAGGACTTTTTTTAATATATAAATATATTTTTAAATTTAATATTTATTTAAATCTTTGTCATACACTGTCCCACTTTATCCACTGGAGAAACCAAGGCTATGTGAGTAAATAACTTGAATAGCACAAAGGTAAGTTAATTGGCAAATCAAGACAAAAAAGTGTTTAAATTCAGAGGCATGGATCTTTCTGTTACTATGATAGGTTTGCCTAGAGAAGCTACAACTGAAGCCATTCAATATTGTTTATTTACATAATTCCTACTGTAAATTTGATAAAAAACAAAAGTATATATCGTAATTAACCATTTTTTATTAGTAAACATTGTATTTTCTATTTGCTAACTTTGTTACAAGTAAAAATTAACTTAGCTTTAGGAAAAAAATGGGTTTACTGCAAGGACACTGAGCTTTTCACAGAATTCAAGGGTGGACGGAACCCCCAAGCCTGAGGAAAGGTAGGTCTGGGTCTGCTAGGTAGCAGTAGGTCTAAAGACCTGCTCTCTGAAGTTCGGCTTCTCAAGTTTAACATGCAAATGAACCTTCTGGGGACTTTATTACAATGAAGCTTTGTGTGTGATAGGAGAAGCCTAAGCGTCTGAATTTTTAACAAGCTCCCAAGTTCTGTTAATACGGCTGGTCCTTGGCAACTCTGAGTAGCCATGTTCTGAAATACTCTATTTAACATGATTTAGCAACAAATCATTTCCCCAGGTTTTGACTCACATTTTCCTATTTTTTGTTCTTTGATCTATATTATGCACCATATGCATATATAGATGTGATTTTGATGCACATAAGATTTTATTTTTGTATTTATTAACAAAACTCTTCACTTTTTAAAAAAAATATTTCCCCCCATCATTTCTATTCTTTGAGATAAACCCCATCCCTAAAGTCATTGTATTCAATGAAACTCATTGAATTCTCATGGGGAATAAATTCAGAAGTTTCTAATATTAAAACAATAAAATACAACTTAGAA
Organism: Lontra canadensis; assembly: GCF_010015895.1. Taxonomy (NCBI): domain Eukaryota; kingdom Metazoa; phylum Chordata; class Mammalia; order Carnivora; family Mustelidae; genus Lontra; species Lontra canadensis. The sequence continues at coordinate 30,012,720 of NW_022631005.1, forward strand.
ATATGAAGAAGAAAGTAAGTAAATCAACCCATAAAGATATATCAATCTCCTACTAAATTCAAGACATTTGAATTAGATGTATTGAAAATATAAATAAAAGAACATCCTTATTATCTCATACAATGTATACATTCATTTAGGGTCATTTCTTATCTTTTAATACAGTAACTTCTGAATTTGATTTAGTGGCTGATCATGAAAATACATATGGTTTTTGAGAAATGGAAAATTCCATCTAAATCAAATCAATTCTTTAAGAGTTGCAGGGATGATGGAGTTCTATGGACTGGAGTTTGCAAACCTGTCATGTCATTTCTTAAGTGTTAACAATGGCTGTGCCATTAGATGTCACAAAATTTGTCTTGTCTTTCAATGGTAGGCTCTGTTTTCTCAATCAGGCATATGAGTGAACAGGAATATGGCAATAATTACTTGATAAAAAGATTTGTTCTGGGGTACCTGGATGGCTCAGTAGTTAACTGTTCTGGCTCAGTAGTTAAGTGTTCCACTCAGGTCCCGATCCCAGGGTCCTGGGACAAGTGCCACAGTGGGCTCCCTGCTCAGCAGGAAGCCTGCTTCTCCCTCTCACACTCCCCCTGCTTGTGTTCCCTCTCTTGCTGTGTCACTCTGTCTCTCAAATAAATAAATAAAATCTTTAAAAAAAAAGAATTTGTTCTATCAAGATATGTCTTTATTCAAATAGAAAGTATAGTTGCCTAATTATTAATATTCATTATTTCCTAAAACTGTCAACTAATATTCATTTTTGTAACTTGCTAATTTCTCTAGAAAAGATAACTCTTTCCTATTTTTCTTTAATCTTTCAAGAAAACAAAACAACGAGATGAAGATATGAGACTCTGAGACCATATTTTCTACAATTCTCTTTTATTATACCCCAAGCTACATCTCCAGCTGCTTCTGTATACTTTACTTATAACTTACTGTTAATCTTATATACGGATTAAAAAGAAAAGGCATCAGTTGATTAAATACTTCTTAACTGCTTTAGAAAACCATCAAGGGTTTTAAAAACTGATCTCTTTCCAAGACTTGATTTTAAATTTTAAAGAGTAAGAACTCTTTCTTTGAACATTTAAATCTGTAGAAGAAATAGAGAGAGCCAAACTTAAGCAACAATATCAAACAAGTTTATCACAGATTTTAAAATACTGACTAGGAAAACAGCACAGAAGACTCAAGCAATTTGCCTTTAAAATCTTAATTCTTTGGAAGCCTGCTCCATTGTAACCAGTTCTGTCAATCCATTCCCTAGAAACTAACTGGAAGCTTCTGGGTTACTAGAAAATGATCCGGTTGGTCGTGCCTGAATGACATTTGGTGATGGTGGTTATAAGAACTTCCTTACTTTCAGGCATGCTGTATGATGGTTCACCAGTTGGTGGTCCCATACCAGTGTTCCCTGTAAATGTCCTTTGTCCCAAGACAATTGTCTTTGTTTGTAAATGCCCTTTGTTCCATTACCAGATATATTTCAAAATACAAGGGTACCATTTAAGTCTCAGATGTGCTTTTTGGAGCAGTCTTCATTTTCAGAAGTCCCTTCCTGGTGCAGAAATATATCACTGGGGGAGAGGAGGGTGCCACATGTTTAGAAAATTAAAACTAATGGCTTAAATCAAGGTACATTCTAATAGACTGCAGCAATGACCCAAAAAATCAGTCTCTCTGTACAGTTTTTTGAAGTATGGCACTGTAAGTCTACCTGCGAGTTGACACAGGCTATATCATAGTGTTAGGAGTCTCGACCAATACAATCATAATGGCATTTTAACTTTCTTCTAGTTCCCTCATCTCCTTGCCCTAAATATGAGATCATTGTCTCTGAGAGGTAGAACCTCTAAATTTAAGCCCCAGAAGGCTATGATGCCAAGTGAAAAATAATTTTGAAATTAAATTTTGGTTCTTGCTGAGCCTCAGTTTTCTCACTCATATTACAGATATGCTAATACCTCTTATATTCCAGACTGAATGCAACAATACACATATACATGTGATCTGTCTAGTATTTGATCCAGAGAAGAGGCTAATGTTAATAGCTGGTATTTTATCATTAAATTATAATCTTTATCACTTACTGGCGAGTATATACCGACGTGACTTCTTGGTAATTGTCTGAATATCTGAATATTCTATTTTCAGAAATAGAAGTTTTTTAGGTAAGTTACAGTTTTCATAGGAAGTTGAAATTTAAAGTGGTTTACTGTTAAGAATTGATGGGCTCTAGGTAATGGTGTTTTGGTACACTCGTTCTCCAAAAAGAAAAGAGCCCTTATTTGTAGTGTTTGCAGATTTCTGTGGTCTAAACAATCCCCCCATGGCCAATTTCAAATCACTGAGCCTCGAGTGTGGAAGACATGCACAGTCAGGTCTCATGGGCTGAGACGCACTGGCTCCTTCCTGCACACTCCTGGCTCTAGGTCAAGTGAATGATGGCCAGTTATTGGAATGACCAATTCAATAAATAACAAACTCAGCAAATGACCAACTCATCCAATGACAAATACGTCAAATAACCTTTTTACAAAATGACAAATTTGTCAAAAGCCAATTTTCCAAAAGCTAACTTGCAGAAAAATAATGTGCCATGTGATCAATTCCCAAGTGACCTTAGTTACAAAACATATCAAATACCATAAAGAGAAACTGGGACAATTTCTTCAGCCATTGTGCCTTGTCAAGAAGCAGACAAATGCAGAGGCAGGGGGGAAAAATGATTAAAATGTAAAGATAGGTACTTGTACATATCGGAATATTTATCTAAAGATAAAATGTGTTGGCTGAAATTGTGACATGCACATTAAACCAAGCTAGACTAAAGACTATACAGCTAAAAAGCTGAGAGGCAATGAATAATTAAACTTTGAGGTGAAAATCCTAATCAATTTGACAATTTGTTCATTTGCTATTTGCTCTTTCAATCAACAGACAAATTGAATTTTCAGTGAATTGGCTTTATCTGAATTTATTCTTATTATTTTTATGTCCTTACCCCTTGAAGATACTGAAACACAGAGACTATTAGTAACAGCAAATTTAGTAGTCAAGGTCTTGATATGAACTTTCAGCCATTTTTAAAGGACTATTTTCAAGTCACATGGATATTTAGTTGATTCATTTCATTTTTAAGTGGGCTCCATACCCAGCATGGAGCCCAACCTGAGGCTCAAACTCATGACAATGAGATCAAGACCTGAGCTGAGATTAAGAGTCAGACGCTTAACCAACTGAGTCACGCAGTCCCCCAGGATGTCTAATTATTTTAAATGTAACTCTGTACATTAAGGATAGGAGAGCTAGGGAAATATAGAATCTAATTTTTCTTGTTGTACAGTTTGTGTTAAGAACAATCTAGATGTAATTGAACTTATATAACTCACGATGAACAAAATTATTGAATAGTTAGACTGTCTTTATATCATCTCTTTCTCCATCTTCCCTTTCAGTGGACATCTGTAATATACCCCCAATAATGCAGGTATATGCCCTTAACTACTTGCAAGTTACACACACCCCTCAGGAACTCAATGTCCACAAACTCTTTACTTTTTTCCTCAGTCTCATTAGCCTCAGAAAATGGCACCTTAGAAAGTTTCTTAGCCGAGATACTGAGATCCGAAAGGGACTGTGAATGTCATTTAAATTATATCGGGTTTTATTTACAGTGAAATGAAATCCCAAAGAGGTGTAGTGATTTACTGAAACTCACAGGGAAGTATTTATTCATGAGCTTTTCACTTGCAATAGAATATCTGTGACCATAATTTCTTTGTAGCCCCTCCAGTCAAAAGATGAGCTCTATTTATCTATCCCCTCGAATATGGTCTGGTCTGATATCTTGCTTTGGACAACAGAATGTGGTAGAAGTCACATTGTATAAAAAGACCTCATGTTTTATAATTTTTAATAAGGGGAAATGCCTTAATCCAAATAATAAGCAAGTGGGTAACTGTAGGATTAATCAGATAAATGAGCAAAATATTTTGTGGTAGAAATTTCTGACTTCTGTTGATTCATATTATGCATCCAGCTGTTTATTTCAGCTGCAAAATGGTGTGAAGGTAGAAGCAAGGACTTGAAGTTAGAAAAGCTAGGTCCCATTATGATTGTATAGCTTCTAAGTTGTATAACTTTGGGCACATGATATAGTGTTACCAGTTTCAGTTTCCTCCCCTGTAACATGATGTTAAATTTTTCTAACGTAGTGGCACCAATCTGACCATATTATCTAGAGGATTAGAAAAAAATGCAGTTTATTCCTATACTTTCAGGTAACTCAAATAAATGACAGCCTCTGTTATCCTTCCACAAAGTGGTATTCTATTTCTTTTCTAGAATTTTATGAATGCCCATGGCTTTTTAGCCCATCTCATCAAAGGGTAGCACATAGGAGAACACAACTGTGGAGTCGCAAATGACTTTGTAATTAGAACATAAGCTCCATGAGGAAATGAACCATGTTATTTTCCTTGTTCTATACACAGACCTTAGAACAATGGTTAGGACATAGAAGATTCTCAGTAAATATAAATTAGTAGATAAATGGGCCCAGATACCTTTGTGATTAAGTCCAGAAGGCCTGAGAACAACACACAGGGAATGGGATTCAAATACACCCATGATGGATTCACTGAGTCTATACCTAGCTCTTAATGACTGCCATGATGGCCCAGGGCTGTCTTGGGGTCCAAGACCGCACCAGTTACCTCTAAGACATAAGCAACTGCAGGGAAATGGGACAGACTAGCCTGCAATGGAGAAAGCAGGAGCACGGGCAGGGGAGGGACCATTCCGTAATTTTGAATTGCCAAACACCTGTGTTTCTCCCCTGCGGTAATTCGAGGAGGGCCACAGAGGAAGTGGACATCAGATATCTCAGAGGTACACTTGAAAACAATACAGGGGAGAGATAATAGCTCAGAAATGGAAACTTCTCTTTTTTCTCTTTTTTTTTTTCACAAAAGGGAAATAAATAAGAGAAAAAAGTCATAAGTTAAGGAAAAAATCATTAAGAAGGTAAGAGTCATAAACCCTACCACCTTGAGATAATAACTCTTGAAGATGATTGCATTTTAAAACAAGGAATGCTTATCTACTCTAGATCCTCTTTTTACAGATGAAGGGACAGGGGCCCAGGAAGGCTGTTAACTTTTGCAGAGTTGCATTCCAGTTCACTGGTGCATATACTGATGACTGAAAAAAGAATTGAAAGGAGAGTCTACCTTCCAGAAATGCATCACCAGTTCCTGCCTGGGCCCCTCCTGCCTGTCTGCTAATTAGTTAGCATTGATCCAAAACTTTGGGCCAAAAACATTTTCCAGAGCTGAGAGTTCCAATGATTTTGCCTTTTAAATATCAAAGTTAAAAATAACCTTTATAAAAACATTACACAAGGGCAACAAAATCATTCCACGCTTGGCACCTATCAGGGAAACAAGCTTCTCTTCTCCGCAGATTTCCAGCTCTCTGATGCAGCACACACATGTCATGCCAGGTCAAACCCATCACAATGAATGGTGGGGGAAATAAAAAGGAAAATACTTTTTCCCCACTATGAGATGAAGAAAAATTAGAGTCAGGAAGTCCTGAAATGTATTTAACTTGGATCCAGTCATCAGATTTGGAAAGCACACTGAAATCATATTGCCTTGGCTCTCCGATGATTCATAGTGGTTTGTTGACTAGGTGTCTGGCAAATACTCCAGACCATTGCTACTAGCATGCTTGTCTAACAGATGTTAAAAATGAAACGCTGACAGTTTTTATAGTATAATTAAATCTCTCCTTATTTCTGAAGTGCTATTTAATTTAATTTTAATCAAAAGTAATAACCATCCATAATTGCTGTAATAGTGGCATTCACGTTCTATGTAAGGCATTACCTATTGTACTCTCGACAGAAGTCTTGCAATAGGAAAGCCTCTTACAAGGGGAGATGGAAAGGAGAAGGGAGTTGAGGGAAATTGGAAGGGGAGGTGAACCATGAGAGACTATGGACTCTGAAAAACAATCTGAGGGTTTTGAAGGGGCAGGGGCTGAGAGGTTGGGGGAAACAGGTGGTGGGTATTAGAGAGGGCACAGATTGCATGGAGCATTGGGTGTGGTGCAAAAACAATGAATACTGTTAGGCTGAAAAGAAATAAAAAAAAATAGAAAAAAGTACATTACCAAAAAAAAAAAAAAAAGTCATCTTGGAAAAGTCTCTCTTAAAAACAAGAAAAACAGGAAAGCCTCTTGCTAAAGGAGTTTTGATGCTTCCAAGCAATAAGGATATTCAAGACGATAAAGCTTCAGGTTGTCCCATAAAATGTTAAAAAGGCCATGAGGTTAAGGCTCCAATATAATGTTGTCAGTTTCTTGCCTTTGTAACTGAAATGAGAGGATTTTTTTTTTTCTTAGAAGGGCTGTGTTATGAATACACATACTAGAAAGAGGTGATTTTTTTTCATCAAGCTGATGAAAATAACTATTGGTCTCTTAGTCCATTAGCATAGCTATAATAAAATACCACCAATTAGTTGGCTTATCAACACAGAAATTTATTGCTCACAGTTCTGGAAGCTGGAAGTCCTGTACCAGGGGTGTCTGTGTGGTCAGGTTCTGCATCTGGTGAAGGTGTACTCCCGGTATATAAATGGCTATCTTCTTCCTGTAGCCTCACATGGCAAAGGGGCTGGGGAGCTCTCTAAGGTCTCTGTTTTAAGGACACTAATCCCATAACTGAGGGTCTGCCCTCATGACTTAATTACCTCCCAAAGTCTCCCCTTAATACCATTACCAAGGGCATTAAGTTTTTGACATTTAATTTGGGTGGAGGGACACAAACATTCAGTGTATAGCAATTACTAAGAAATCACTGAACTTAACTCACAAATATTTATCCATTGTTTTGGTTATGAGCATGGCTTAGATATGTGTAGTGCTTAGGATAAAATGGAATCATACAGACATACACACACACACACACACACACAATCCAAGTATGCCTACAACCTTGTGACTCCAAATTGAGATGAGCAAAGTACAGTGGCTATGGAAGCAAACAGAGTTACTATGTCAGCTAAATTTGCACTATATCACTATATTCCTAATTATACAGCCAACTGACCCCGAATACAACAATAACATTAGGTGAAATTCTGTACCTGTAAAGTAAGCTAAAATAAGAGGCTGACATGCAAATGGTATAGCTAGTTTTGTTTTTTTTTTCTTGGGGGAAGATCTGGAAAGGAATTTAGGAAGAGCAGAACCAACAAGTAATGAAGCTACAAATAAGGGAAATTTTGTATGGACAAAAAAGAAAGTATCAAGTTAATTCTGTATGCCTGTGGAAATTTCTGGTACCAAATATTTTAAAAATTTTATTTCACCTACTAATCATTTTTTCAAATCTGGGTAATTAATGGTTTATGCACTCATATAACCACATGGACTCACCCATACTCCTCTTTGGTAGCGCCATTTAGAAGAAACTTTGGGACATCAAGTGGAGGAAGCTCTTTCCCTGGGTGGCCTATACAAAAAGACCTGAGATTAGAGCCATTGAACCAGCCTAGAACTTCGACTGCTTTTCCTGTCCTTATATTTACCATGGCTTACCACCACATAGAGGAGTGTGAGAGAAGAATAAGGAAGAAATCCTGGAATTTTAATATACTTAAACAGTGAAGATATTAATAAAAAGTTAAAATCAATACAATAAAGGTGTATGAGATAATAATGCAATTTCTACATACAAAAAATGATAAAGAATCAATAATGTCAAAACAAATTATATAAGGAGAAAAATACTCAGAAAATTTTGCATACTCACTATATTAGTTTTTATTGCTATGTTACAAATTATCCAGGAATTCAGTGATGTAAAACAAGAAGTATTTCTTATCTCATAATTTCTATGGATCAGGAATCAGGGCATGGCTTAGTTGGATACCTTTTGTTAAAGATTTCTCATGAGGTCACAGTCAGGGGGTTTTGAAGACTCAACTAACTAAATTTGAGGGAAGAGTAGTTTTTCAACTCATTCACCCAATTGTTGTCACTCCTCAATCTTTGGCTGCATGGGTCTCTCCACAGAGCTGTGACACAACATGGCAATTGGCTCCTCCCAGAGTAAGAGAGCCATGAGGGTGTAAGTATTCAACATGGAAGCCATAGCATTTTGCAACCTGACCTTGGAAGTGACATCCTGTTATTCCTGTCTGGTATATTCTATTCTATCCCTGATAAATGAGCCATTATTTAATTCTCACTGGAAATCTGTGTGGTAAATATATCATCATCCCTGTTTTGTAGATGTAGAAACCAAAGCCCAGCTAATTCAGGTAAGTATACCAAACTGAACAATTCTGAGTAGCAAAAACCAGGATCCAAATCTAGGCAGGTGGCTGTAGAGTCTGAAGCCTAAATACCATGTTGCATGCATTTCCATATTGCTTAAATGTAACACAGGTGATGATAGTGGCATTTTTGATGGCGAGAAAGAGCAGTCATTTGCTCAAGTCTTCCCATCCAAGTACTAACCAGGCCAGACCCTGCTTAGCTTCTGAGATCAGACGAGATTGGGCGCGTTCAGGGTGGTATGGCCGTAGACCATTTGCTCAAGTCTTAACTAGAATGTTTCACCATGAGAACATCTCCAGGATGTGTGCTTAGGAGAGGCAAGAAGCTTAAATACTTGTTAGGAAAGACTGAGGGACTTCACTCACAGTTCAGGTTGGTCTGTGAAGTATTAACTATTCATGGTAACACTTTGGTTGCATTAACACAGGACAGGGTGGAGAAGTAGAAAGTCTGGGATCACAGTTTAGCATCCAATCATTGGATGATATGATTGAGCAGGAGAGGTGAGGAGGAGTAACTGAAACTAAGTTTGCATATGCCCTGATAAATGTTTCAGCTCCTCGAGATCTAACAAGTGTACGTTTTCTCTGTATATTGTATTGTCTTACATATTACTTGTTTTTCCCCACTCCAGAAATGCTATACATCATTGTCTGGGGGCTGGACCTCATCACAACCATATAAAACCATAAAAATAGTGAAGAATCCTGGAAGGGAATGAGTCAGAGAGGGAATTCACAAACTCTTCCTAGCCACATCATGTCTTATTTGAAAACTGGATTAATAAAAGAGAAACTACCACCATCACCAACTTAAAGGGGAGAGATCCAGCTGTACAAAAGTATGTGTGTTTGGCTTGGAGAGAGCCAAAGAGTTTTCGATCAAAAAACCCTCTTCTTGTAATTCGTCTTCCAAAACAGAAATCTAAAGACTCTGACAAAAAATGAGAATTCTCACCTTGGCTATTTTTATCTTTACAATTGATTTTTCTTAACAGAATGGATTTTTGTTCTACACATGCTCTAATACTATTGAAAAATGCTGGCGCTCTTCAGGAGGATGAAAATTTAACACTATTGTGGAGACGTGGAAATGGTAATATGTAGCTGATTATTCTAATAGGCAACAATAATCATAGAGAACTAGATAAAAACAAAACAGAATAAAATGAAACACACACAAAATCCACCCACCATATCTGGTATACTCCCAAAGCTCCCAAAAGAAGTTGAGTAGCAAGTTACTTCTTCCTTTTGGGCCTCAGTTTCCTCCCCTAAAAACAAAGAAGTTATTTGGAATTGATAATATCTAAGGTCCCTTTTCAGCTTAAATATTTTATGGCTCTAAATTATTCAAACTTGGTAAGTATCAATTCATTCTGAGCTTGAGTAGGGAAAGCAGTTTCATGGAGCCTTCATGGAATACCTATGTGAAGCTTTCCCATAATTTGGATTTCATAAAAGAGTAACATTTTAGAATTATTTTTTCTTACTTATTTACTTAATTAATTAAGTGAAGCCATCTTTTAATCTTGTTTTGTTGGGGGATTTATGAAAAGTGAGGAACAAAAAGAAATAAAAGCTAATATATGTCATCTATCACCCTGTAAAAAAAAGATATATATATATATATATCTTTTTTTTTAGGTAGGCATCACACACAGCATGGAACCCAACATGGGGCTTGAACTCATGACCCTGAGATCAAGACCTGAACTAAGATCAAGAGTTGAGAGCTTAACCAGCTGAGTCACCAAGGTGCCCTAAAAAGATAAAATTTTAATACCAAAAAGGAAGAACAAAATATCAGAACAAAGCACATAGCTTCAAAATTAAATGTAGTAAAAACTCACTATACTGACCCTTTTTTTTCCTCTTGTTGCAACACTGACCAAAAACATTCTATCCCCAGACTGCTTTTTTGGAATGTTAGGAACGATTGATCAGTTCTGTCATGTTTCTCCTCCTATACTCACACTTGAGTGAGAAGCTATTGTGTTCATAAATCACAAAGCCTCCTTTATCACCACGCTTCTATCATTTTTGGCCTCTCCTGATAGTCATCTAGCCAATCTGAAAAATATTGTCTGTCTCTGAGAACAGTTGAGACTAGTCTCAAGAATACCAAACATAGACAAGAATATAGAAGCAGAACTTCCAAACATTGCTGGTAAAAATGGAACAACTCTTTGGAAAACAGTTTGGTGGTACATTATAAGCAAAATCTAGACTGTCAATATGACTGAACCATACCATTCCTAGGTGTTTGTTTACTCAAGGAAATCAAATAATGTGCACATACAAAGACTTGTACTCAAATACCCATAGCAATTTTATTCATGACAACCCTGATTTGGACAAAAAAAAAAAAAAAATGCCCATCCACTGATAAGTAGATCATCAAATCAGAATGTCCTACCATGGTGTAGTACTCAGCAGTAAAAAGGAATAAAGTGTTGATGCATGTAACACCCTAGACAAATCTCAGAAAAACTTTACACTGAGCAAAAGAAGCCAGATATAGAAGAATCTCTCTTGCATAATTGCATTTAGATGAAGTTATGGAATAAGCAAAAGTAACTTACAGTGACAGAAATCACATAAGTGGTTGCCTGGGGTGGAGGGCAGTGGTGGTTGATTCTAACATAGTGGTTATATGAGTATATTGGCCTATCAAGCTCATCAAACTGAATATTTCAAATGTGTGCACTTTATTATATGTAAATCACACTTAATATTAGTTTTAGAAGGCAAAAGAAAAATACGGATTCAAAATTTAGACTTTTCCCCCCAAACTTGATATATCTATTTTACTCATAAATAAAATAATAGAAATATAGAGTCATTTCATACCTAAAAGAATTAGGGGAAAATGAAAAAAAATGCAAAATATGTAGCCATAAAGTTGATTTAATGCACGTAGTCATTTCAATATGACTTGCTTTGAGGCAGAAGTGACATGCATGTTCCATTTTAGTTTGTTCTTTTAAAAAACACATGCTAGCTAAAGGTAAAATTTGTAAGTGTACTTCTTTAGGCTACTTTTATTATCTCTAATCTATTGTTATAAATGTATATATAATTTACTAATGTGTAGATGCATGCTATTGAAACATCCTGCCACCTCCCTTAGGGGATCAAGGGAGTGTCATACTATACGTCTGACAATACCTGGCAGATTGCCTTCTGTTACTGAATATATTGAATTGTATTAAGTTGAATTGAAATGAGCTGAATCAAAAATAGTAAGATAAAGCATAAAGAAAGGGCACTAAGCTAGCATTTAAGAACCTTGTGTTCTAGCCCTGGTTCTGCGTCTGTATAAACTTGAATGATTACTTTGTTTCCCTGAACTCCATTTTTCTCATTCATTATAGAAACATGTTGAAGCGTACTCTGTATCCAACCCTGGTCTGGAAGCTAAAGAAAAACCCAAGGAAGGCCTGGCCCCGAACAGGATGCTGATGACAGGTGGCAAAGACTCTTCATAATTATGACACAACAGTGCAGCAAGCACCACGATGAAGAACACAAAGGAAGGTAGACATAGTTGCTAGGTCGTGCCCTAAACTCAAGCGGGGAGAGGCCACAGAACTGAGGAGCACACCCTGAGAGTTGCCCCAGATTTTTATCACTGAAAATCCTTGGGTAGGTAAAAGCCAGAAGCATCCTTACATATAAGGGAAATTATTTACAGTCTAGAGTAGGAGATGTCCAGATGTACATATGTTGAAAGAAAGCAGGTGTTATCATCCTGGATGAGCCCCGGCCTTTCTCCACCCCTATGGAAGGTAGGGATGCAGCAGTGATCACCAATGCCAGCCAGAGGCAGGTGGGTGACTTCAGCGCTGTGCTAGAGCTTGGCCAGGCAAGAAAGCCGATGGTGGGAGCAGACAGAAAGTCCTGCTACTGAGTGTTCCTTCTTCTCAGGCCTTCCCCATGTCCTGAACTGAGCAGTGTCAGCACATCGTGGCCATCGATAGAAAAAGGCAGAGATGAGGCAGAAGTACTTTCAATGTGCTGAGGGGCAGGATACACTGGGCATCAGAGAAGCATACGAGTGCTTTGGTCCAGATGTCACTACAGGGATTCCTTCCCATGAGCTTCCCTCCCTAACATAGATACCAGGAAGCACACAGATCAGTGCCTCGCTTTGGTTTCTGTCCCACAGGCTGGCCGAAGTCACACGTGGTCCTTAAAACACGAAGCTTTCAAAGAAAGACTATGAAGCATCTGAAGAATGCAAAAAATTACAGATAAAATGGAGAGACAAGAAAATATAATACATCAACAAACATGAACCAAGGAAAGATAAAGGGGCAGGGGTGGTAATTTAAATATTAGAAATAGAGAGAGTTTAAGTCTGAAAACATAATATGTGAAAAACTTAATCCATAGTTTGGTAAGTGGAACAATAGAAATAGAATATTCCACAGTCATTACCATATACCTGACCATATGGTCTCTACAAGAAACAACTAACAATAATTTTTAACTTATTTTTTTATTCTTTTTCTGTGAATGGTGACTTTCATGGTGTTTTCCCTTTTTTTTGTTGTTGTATTTTCTGTCTTTTGTTTGCTGATTTGTATTCCAACAAAGTAAAAGGATTAGTTTTTTTCTCATTTATAATCAATGTAAAATATTCTCCACTTTTCTGCTTTTACATTTACTGTTTTTGCTGAATGGAAATACTTTATTTGTATCCTTTCAAATCCATTAACTATTTTCTTCAACTATTTCCTGTGTGCCTTTAAATCTCTTTTTTAAAATTTCTTTAGGTGTGCCTGGGTGGTTCAGTGGGTTGACCATCTGCCTTCGGCTCAGTTCATGATCCCAGTGTCCTGGGATCTAGCCCTATGTTGGGCTCTCTGCTCAGCAGGGAACCTGCTTCTCCCTTTCCTTCTATCTGCCCCTCTGCCTACCTGTGCTCTCTTTCTGTCAAATAAATAAATGATATTAAAAAAAAATAAAATAAAATTCCCTTATTAAATCCTTCCTAATTTATATCTTCTATTATTACCTTTATAATTTTACTGTACTCTTTTAATTCTTTAATATATGGAGATCAATATTGCCCATGCGTGTGGTGTAATGATCAATTTACTTTGGAAATGCACTGAGTTTATAGATGAATAGGGGAGAATTTATGTCTTAATGATATTTAGTTTTTTTTGGATCCATTAACATGACATGTGTCTACATTTTTAAGAAATGCTAATGTAATGTGTCTATGCTTTTTAGTAAGCAGGGAAATTAAAATGACAAATAGAAGATGCCATTACAGTCCCGCCAAAAATTAGTGAAAATTGAAAAGACTGATATTATGAAGTTTTGGTAAGAATTTGTAGCAACAAGATTTTCATTCACTAATAATGAGTGGTGCAAATTGATAAACCACTGTAGAAATTTGATATTATCATTAGTGTTGGATATACCCAAAGCATATAGATACACTAAACATAACCTAGAAATTTCACTTCTGAGTGTGTATCCTAGATATTTACCAAAATACTTGTAAGAATAACCATATTACTTTATTTGTCCTAGCTCAAAGCTGAAAAAAATCCCTATTAAGGTGATTTTTTTTACTTTGAAAGAAAAGTGCTATATTCATCTCAATAGATGTCAATAAGAGATTTGACAAAATTCAACACTACTCTTGGCAAAACCACTCAGTAAACTAAAAATAGAAAATAAATGTTTAACATTATAAAGCATGTTGCTGAGAAGCCCACAGTGAGCACTTTACAACTTAACTGAAAGTTTTTTCTTAAAAAAATGGGAATAAGATAATGTTGTCTATCAACACTTCTATTAACCAATGAATGGGAAGTGCTAGATTAGAAAGTAAGGCAAGAAAAACATAAATAAAAATATGGAGATTAGAAAAAAATAAATAAAACTTTATGTATATATTATGTGATTATATGATTAATTAAAACACTACCATAAATTATTAGGATTTTTTACAAATTATAAGTTTTTAAAAATTTATTTGAGAAAGAGAGAGAGAGACAGACAGACAGAACTAGCAGGGAGGGGGCAGAAGCAGAGGGACAAGCAGACTCTTCCCTGAGCAGGGAGCTAGCCCATTACAGGGCTCAATCCCAGGATCCCAGGATCATAGAAATTCTTTTCTAAAATTTGTGATTAAAAAAGTTTTTGTCTGAAACTATATTGGTTCTTCTACATCCATAAGACAACAGAGAAATGTAGTTTAAAATATTCTTCATAATTGTTGCAAACATGTAAATAACCTAGGAATAATTCTAAAAATACATGTGTAAGAAATTTACAAGCAGGTTTTTTTAATGATTAAGAGCTATTACAGGAGACCATACTATAAGTTATGAGATAGACTGTGTTCATTGACTAAAAACCAAAATCTTAATGTTTCAATTCTCCTAAAATTGATCTAAACATTTAATTCAATCCAAACCAAAACCCAATAGTTTTTGTTTGTTTGTTTGTTTGTTTGTTTGTTTTAATTTACATGTAGAATCCAAAATGGGTGTAGATGAGCAAGGATCCAGAAATGAATAAGATGAATCCTGGAAAGGAAACAGGAATGTAAACTGGTCACAAGGATTTATCATACATCGGTAGTAATGAAGAAAGCCCAGCATTGAATGTGGATGGACAGAATAATGTAAAACAATAGAGCATCAGAACAAAGAATGACAGAACTCATAATGAAGATCATTGATTAAAGGATAGGCTTAGCAGTAAAACTACTAGGACAACTATTATGTAGATTAAAAAGAATGAAGTTTGTCCTCCTAGCTGTACTGTATATAAATATTAATTCCAGTTGGATGAAGATTTAATTGTCAAAACAAAACTAAAATTTCAGAAGACAATGTGAAAGAATATCAAGACCTTAGATAGAGAAGTATTTCTTAAACAGGACAGTTTAACACTAAAAACAAAAGAATAGATTTTATATATATATTTTTTTTTTCAAAATAAACAAACTTGCTAATCAAATCTCACAAAAGATCAAGAAAAGACAAGTTACAATGGAAGAATATACTTAAAACATGGATAACAATGAATTTGCATCCAGAACATATAAAAGAAAAATATTCTGCATATCAATAACAGAAAAATAGAAAAACTAACAAAATTCTTGGAAGGGTAATTTATTGAGAAGCATTCACAAGTAGCCAATTGATACATAAAAAAGATGCTTGATCTCAAAATAATCAGGGATTTTTCAAATTAAAGCCACAATGAAATAACATTGTCATCTGGCAAATTGGCAAAGATGAAGTCTGACAATGAGTAGTGTAGGTAAAGAATAAGAAAAATAATCACATACTGCTAGTGGGAATATACATTAAAAAAAAAAGAAACAGGAAAAATAGCATTATGTTGGAAAAATAAAAAGTGTGTACTGTAAGTTCTATAAATTCCCCTTCTAGCTTTATAACATGGACGTCATCTTGCAAACATGCCCCAGAATAAAAGTACAAAATGTCCATTGCAGCACTGTGTATAATAGCAAAAAGTCTGAAAAAAATGAAATGTTCATTCATAATAGGGTAAGTTTGCCTGGGTGGCTTAGTTGGTTAAGCATTGGACTCTTGATTTCCACTTGGGTCATGATCTTACTGTCCTGAGACTGAGCCCCACATCAGGCATAAGTTTTTCCTCTCTCCCTCTGCCCCTCCCCACTCTTTCTCTCTCTCTCTGGGAAAAAAAAAAAAAAAAAAAAAAGATAATAAAGTAGATAAATAACAATAATCATATAATGAAAAACTAGACACCAGTGAAAATGAATGAGCCTTATACCCAACGACTTGGATGATTTTTTTTTAAAGATTTTATTTATTTATTTGAGAGAAGGAGTGAGAGAGGGAGAGCATGAGAAGAGGGAGGGTCAGAGGGAGATGCAGACTCCCTGCCAAGCCAGGAGCCCGATGCGGGACTCAGTCCTGGGGTTCCAGGATCATGACCTGAGCTGAAGGCAGTCGTTTAACCAACTGAGCCACCCAGGTACCTGGCACAGATGATTCTTGAAACATATTATTGAATAAAGAGAAGTTTAGAAAACTTTCTATATTGCACAGAATTTTCGGGAATGTACAAAATTAAATAGTATATTATTTTGAGATTTAAAAATAGTCACAGAAACTAAAAGAAAATCAAGGGGAAAATACTTAGGGAGTACAAGGGGGAAATTTAAAAAAAATTATGAAATATAACAGAGAGGAGCCTTGGCAGGACTAGTGATCCCTGAACTATGAACTGAAATGTGTGATGATTTCAGTCCACCCAGATAATTACAGACTCCAGGGGAACAGAAGAAGACATCATCCTGGTTAAGGACAAAGAGATGATTGGTATTTTCATGATTAGCAGTCACTCTATACCCTGCTATGATGCCCATGCCTTGGGCAATCGGATAAAATAGAGATATTGATGGAGTCTCTGTAATTTCTTTCATGTATAACTTTAAAAAACTCTGTAAAATGGTAAGAGTTCAGATAATCATCAGAAACGGAGAGTGTAGAGATGAGGTGACATCAGTACCACTGACTTGCCATGTGTCCACCAAGCTCACAATCATATTAAGGCCTAAAAAATATGGGAGGGGGGCTGTTCTATGCCATTCATATCTCGGTTATGCAGTGTTGGCCCTAATACTTATATCAAGAGTGACTGAAGGAGTAAGTGTCTTCACACATCTCTGTAATTCTGTAGTCTTGCCACTGTTTTGGACTGGGCATATTCATCTTGGGGCTTGGTGTGGTGTTGCTTTTGTTTTCCTTAAGACCAGTGGTAGTGGACTCTCTGGGTGGTCTCTAAATAGAGGAGATGGTGGCAAACTGAGCGAAAGATATTTTCGTCTTTAATCTTTAACTAACCTTCACTGTTCCTGATGCTGAGTTGTCATGTTCAAACAGCTTCCAATTGGTAACCCATCACTCAGAGGACAAGAAGTCCCTACATGGTGTGCAGAATGTGAACATGATACCAGGTTCAGGTGTTGTTTCTAGAAGCTCAGAAATCTTGCTGAGACAGCATGTGACAGGTGTGTGATATCAGCTACCTGGTCTCCCATAGAAGAGTAGACCTCAGACTCCTTCCTGCATGTTACACTCTGTGATTTTCAGTCATTTATTCTATATCCTTTCCCCATCAGCAATTTTTTCCATTCCTCCCTCCCCTCCACCCAGGGGATGAGGAAAGGATGTTTCTATGAATCCCTGCAGCCTCTGAATCTCCTGGTGTCTTAAAAAACCCATGTCAAGGGAACGCATCCCTGCTGTTGAAGTCCTTTTGTACATGGGAGAAATTGATTTGACACTTGTAAATCTTCTTAACTTCTCTCACTTTATTTTTCTCTCTCTTTCCCTCTCTCAAAAATCTCCCTCCATTCCCATCTAGCAGAGTAGATCAGATACAATGAACAAGATGATCCAAAGTCACTCGGAGCCCTCCTAGCCTCCTAATGGCTGAGGTAAAAATCTGGCTACTTTAGACTCCTGTGTAATCCCCTGGCATAAAGTGGCATTCAGAACTCCCAGGGAGTGAGGTAATAACATCTATTTCTCCAGCAACAAAGCTTTTGGAGTCGCAGATAACCTTACGGAAACCTTATTCACCCAGCACAGAAAAGATGCAAATAAGTCAATATTCTGAGACACTGAAACACACCCCTCGAGCTATCCTTCTCTTTGATGGAAGTATTTCTAAGATGTATTACATCCTTTCCTACTTTCTTGAGCTGAGCATTTAAAAGAGTATTATCCTTGAGACAGAGTTTTCATTGCAGGCGTGCTATCTGTATTGTGCATTAATAGAATAATGCCCTCAAGAATTGAAGCGGGGTAGAGTTGCTCCTCCCACATTATATCCAGACTATGATATTTCTTTCTTCGCATGTAGGAAGTTTCATTTCTCTACAATTTAAAGTAATTTTTCACAAACAATTAATAATATACTTCAATTGAGGTAAGAAAAATTTCTGTAAGAAAAACTATAAGACATTTGATCACATGAAATGACCTTTTTTTTTCTGTAAGTATTTGATTTCTGGGTAGCTTACACATATTTATTTATTAAGAAAGGGCTTTTTAGGCACGCCTGGGTGGCTCAGTCGGTTAAGCATCTGCCTTTGGCTCAGGTCATGATTTGGGGGTCCTGGGATCCCAGGATCAAGTCCTGCATCAAACTCCTTGCTCAGAGGAGAGTCTGCTTCTCTTCCTCTCCCTCTGCCCCTCAGAGAGCATGTGCTCGCTCTCTCTTGATCTCTCTCATATAAATAAGCAAAATCTTTTTTTTAAGTCTTTTTAAAAAGGACCTATAAAACATATAAAATGAAATTTGTAAAATTTACAAATCTTAAGTGTATAGACTTAAGCCAGATCCAGTAACTAATCTAGAATATTATGAAGTTCCCTTCAGCTATTTATCATCAGCAATATCTCCAAGAGGTAATCACTATTCTTTCAGTATCAGTTGATTTTACCTGTCCCTGAACTTCACACATATGGGATGATATGGTATGTACTCTTTAGCAATGACATCTTTGTTGTGATAATAATGACAGTGTCTATGAAACTCATCTATTTTGTTGCATAAATCAATAATTATTATATTTTAATGGCTGCATAGCCATCCCTTGTATGAAATTTCCTACAATTTATCTATTCTTTTATTAATGGAGATTTGTATAGTTTCCACTCTTGGCATATGGTGAATAAAACTGCTATGCACCTATAATTTGGTAGACATATGCACTTTCTGTTCTTGAGCCCCAAACCAGAAATATATAGCATTTTGTAAATACCACTAATATTTACAAAGTATCTGTAATGTCTTACAAAGTATCCGTAATGAATTTTATTCCCAATTGTGCTGTAGGAGAGTTCCAACGGTTCCATATCATGTCTTGTAACTTTGTATCATTAATCTTTATTTTTAAAACTTGTAGTCATTTTGGTGGCTATGCAGTGGTATCTTTTTTTTTTTTTTTTTTTTAAGATTTTTTTTATTTATTTATTTTACAGACCGAGATCACAAGTAGGCAGAGAGGCAGGTTGGGGGGTGGGGGAGGGAGGGTGGAGCTGGCTCCCTGCTGAGCAGAGAGCCCAATGTGGGGCTCTATCCCAGGATCCTGAGATCATGACCTGAGCTGAAGGCAGAAGCTTTAACCCTCTGAGCCACCCAGTTGCCCCTATGCAGTGGTATCTTAAGGTGGTTTTATGTCAGCATTTTAATTGTGATCTTTACAATAATTTTAATTTTGCTTTCATTGGTTTTGTTTTCTCATTTAGTACCTCCTTTATTAAACAATTTTAGTTGAACTTGTTATTTTGAGATACTTGTAAATTCACATGCAGTATAGATAGGTATTTAATTCTACTATTTCTCTAATATATCTCCTCTCATATTTTGTCATTTTAATGTGTTTTTTTTTAAGTTTACCCAATAATGAAGTATTTCATGTAAAACAAAAGTATATAGGCTTTTTAAGAATTTGAGATTTATAAGTAAATGAATGACATTTTTTTTTTAAGATTTTATGTATTTATTTGACAGAGAGAGAGATCACAAGTAGGCAGAGAGACAGGCAGAGAGAGAGGGGGAAGCAGGCTCTCCGCTGAGCAGAGAGCCCAGAGCCCGATGGTAATAGCTACAGTAATAAAAACTAGTCTTGTAATATTCATTTATATGTTAGGAAAACATAGCCAAAATAGCCTATTCACTAGCTACCAAACACTTTCCCAAGTGTCTTCTATATGCCCTCAAACCCATTCTTATTTTGCCCTCCAGTCTCTTCATTCCAAAATCATGTCTTCTTAGCATTAAATGTATCTTGTTTCCATCTAAAATTGCTTAGCTGCCCATCCTGAAAGGAAAAACCATTATACACTGCCCCTAACTCCCCAAAAAGCCAATTGCATGACTCTGCCAGTTCCATTTGATATCTCCTTATTCATATTTGTCCTTTCACAAACGAAGAACTTAAGTACTGTTGACCCTTCACAGCTCACTAATCAACCATTAATGTTGACTTATTTGACTGATAACCCTACATAGGTGATGGTTCCTTCCATCTTCAAGGCTTAATGGATAGATACGCGTCCTAACACACACACACACACACACACACACACACACACACACACACATACACGCCACCCAGTGGATAATCAGATATAATCAAAATTTTGCATTCTCCATCTGTAATCTTCACATATGTTTTCAAAATTCATTTTGAAGAAAAATTATAAAATGAGCTTCCTTGTGTCAATGTTTTTACTACATAATCACTTCTTAATTAAATGCAATCTGGATAGTGTATTGTGAAAGAAACAAAGCTTCACGTTGAATCTCACATTAAAAACTGTTAGTAGTATTTGTATTTGGTATAGGCTTATTGCAAACAACTGAGCAGAAAGCCAAGAGAGAACAAATTGCAGCTATCTCAAAAATCAAATATTTTGCTGAGTTTTTTAATGGTATGTATAAAATAAAATTTCAATTTAGGCTATCATTTTTATAGCATTAAGACTGAATTTAAAACTAAGGCCTATACAGATAAAATATGTTTAGTTCCGAGCTATTTGCTCCAAGTTCCCCTTTAAATAACATTGATCTGTTTTTAAGGAATTACTCACATGTCTGGCCTTATAATTTATCTTCTCAAAGAGTGGCTAATATGTTACTTTCTAGTCATTAGTCCATTAAAAAGATTTCACACAAACATGACATCAGCTCTGGTCTCTCCTGTGTTTTACATACAATTATTATTAACCTCTCTAGGCTCTACATTCTCAGTGTCTTCTAGTTACAATAATATAAATTTCCTTCAGTTCTTTCTACCATACATAATTAATCTTTATAGAGATGCATATTAAAACCACAATAAAATCAATGAAATACCACTTTACACACATAAGAATGACTTAAATAAAAACAACTGACAAATATTCATGAGCATTTGGAGCAACCAGAACTCTCATTCATGCTGGCAGCAAAGTAAATGGTACAATCATTTTGGAAAGCATTGTAGCAAATCCTAAGGAAGTTAAAACTACAATTACCCTATGATTTGTCAATTCCAGTTCTTTTTTTTTAAGATTTTATTTATTTATTTGACAGAAAGAGAGGGTGAGAGAGAGAACAAGCCGGGGGAGTGGCAGGCAGAGGAAGAAGCAGACTCCCTGCTGAGCAGAAAGCCTAATGCAGCGCTCCATCCCAGAACCCTGGGATTGCGGGGCTTAAACTGAGGACCCTGCGATCATGACCTGAGCCTAAAGCAGACACTTTACAGACTGAGCCACCCATCCAGCACCTCCTTGGGAATCCCAGTTTTAAGTGTTTATTCAGAGCTATGAAAAAAATATATATATATTAAAGACATGCACAGGAATGTACTAGAAATGACACAAATATGTACCAACAAAAGAATGGATTAATTGTCGCATATTCAGTGGAATATAGAAATAAACTCCTGATACATACAACATGAATATATCTCTATAACATGTTGCATGAAAGAAGAGACACAAAACAGTATACACTATCTGATTTTACTTACAAGAATCCAAGAAAATGTCAAACTATAGCAATAGAAATCAGAATAATAGCTTCCTGTTGTGGTCAGGACTTTTATTGGAAGTGGTCACAAAGGGCATTTTTACAATTATTATGGTGGGAGTTTTCAGATGGATGCCTTCAACTGTACTCTTAAATCTGTACGTTTTGCTGTTTATAAATCATATCACCATAAAATAATTTGAACTTCATTAGGTTCCAAGTTTGCCTTTTGATATTCATTTGGCTCAATATACTGGAAGGGAAAGTCCCTTCTCCTTCTGGTTCTAACTGATAGAACAGATCTAATAATCACTTGTTAACAGAGATCAAAATATTATCTTTAGCAACGTTTGAAAAGATGACCTCTTACCACTCCCCCTATATGCAGAGCTCTCAGGTAATGACCAGATTAGAGAATTTAGTTTCTAATTAATCCTGGATTCAGAAAAGCCTGGGAGAGCAATCCCTGAGTTACCTACCCCAGAGCTCTAGACAAAAAACTGCCGACATAGCCAAGTTTCCCACCCCATTAGAAAGACGTTGCCTCAGGTTTTTAGAGCAAAGTGCTTAGAGCAAGGAAACACAGAAAGTGTGCCGGTGGGCTCTGCAAGATCAAAATGAAAAATAATCAATTCCTTCCAGAAATAATAACCTTTAACACCATGACCCCACTTACTGAAAATGGGACCCAATAATGAAACTTTGGGAGATGGAGACTGAAAATGTTCATATCAATGTACCTCCTCCATTGAGGGTAAAGAGAAATGTCCTTCAGGAGTGATAGAAGAGAATGTGCTTTCCCCACCTGTGCTGAATAGAATAATTCTGCTCACAATAGTGTATTTACACAATAAAAAAAGCAATCACTAAAAATTGTGTTTTTAAAAACAAATTGTTAATATGGTAGCATTTCTGTTTTCAAACAGTAATTTGTCTTCAAAACAACAACTGCAATACCAGTTACAAACAGTGTAAGAACCAATCAATGTTTTTTTAAATATGTATTTATATACATATATATACACATGTACACACATATATGAAATATGTTGCTTTGTATTTTATATACCTTGTAAATATTAAGAATGGTCACCTATGGGTGTTATGCAATAGCTTCATGGTCCTTCATATATTTTTGTATGTTTCAAATTGTTTATTATTTTCATTATTTTAAAAATAAATCTAAAGAACAAATTACACATATATTTAAGACAATATATATATTACACATATATTTAAGAGTAATATGAGTAGGTTCCTTAGACTTTTGGAAACAGTTTCGATCTTGTAGAATAATCCAACACAATCATCATCATCAATCATCATCATCATCCTAAAAAAGCAGTAGAATTGGACTAATCGGTCACTGGAAACTCAAAGACATCCCTCCCCAGAGAAGCAAACAGCACATAAGAACAACACTGAGCACACACAGAGAAACAGACTTTGCCACACAACGTAAGTACTATGTGAGAGGTACAGACAAGAACAGTAGAAAGTAGTTAATAAATTCCAATTAGTTTTGTGGTGAAAATTTTTCAGAAAAAAAAAAAAAATTCAGGGTCAACCATGCTTAACAAATTGTTAGACTTCTAACAGGAAGAGAAAACTTAAACCTTCAAAGCAAGCAAAATATCATTTTAGAAACTATGCCTCCTTGTCCCTGAACCCTGGTTGATGATGTGCCATGCTCAAGTGTGAACATGCTCAAGTGAAGAGATGGGAATGGACCCCAGCAGGAAGCGCAGCCATTTTGTGCCATGTTTTACACGTTGAAATAGATAAGAAACACTAACAGCCTTTGACAAATTAAAAGTCTTCAGTGATACAAATAAATAATTAAAATCACTCTTGTTTTTGAATAGCTTGCCATGAATTATTGTTGCCAGTGACTCTTTGTTATAAAAGTTAGTAGAAGTAATGAGAATATCTAGGGTCCTTGAAAAAAGACTGCCAACACAGCACAACAAAGGGAGGATTTAGGTGTTGGCCAAGAAAAAAAGGGAAAGGAATTAAGAATGTAATTGAGGGTCAAGTCAGTTGGTATAAACATAAACAAGTTTGGAAATGAATATCTTTTAAGTTACAGTTTAACAAGGAGAATGGATGGTGTAGGCAAGTCTGGGAGATGACGTTCTGCTGTTTCAGTTCATCTAGAAAAGAACAGGTGCTTTAGGCCAGGGACTTGGAATTCTCGGTCAGTGTTAACAGAACATTCTTAAACTCTTAGAATAATGAAGATGGTTATATTAACAGTTACTGTTTTTTGAGTATTTACCAAGTTTCATTTACTGTGTTTGAAATGCTGCAAATTTTATCTCTAATTTTTACAACAGTCCTAAAAGGAAGGGGTCATTTTGTTCCCTTTGCAGAAGAGACTATCGTGGCTCAACGAAGACACTCAATTTGTAGTGGAGAGGACAGGTCTATCTCATTCCAGCACCCATTCATTACTAAATCACACTTATTGCTGAAGAAAAAGAAGTGTCAACTTCTCTAAAGGAGGAATTTATATCCCTGTAGCTGAAGTGTAGAGAAAAATAATTTTGGGAGAATGCTGGAATAATTTTCATCTACTTTCACCCCATTTGCCTTTTGATAATGTTTTTACATCTCTCAAGGAATGCTATTGATTTAGATTGTGTGCTGTTAATTTGTATGTTCTCCTCATTAGTTTCCTACAGGCATTTGGCTGTCTACAGATGTCAGGCCCCCAGGCTATGAAATTCACTAAGCAGATTGCTTTGAAATACTCTCCCTCCAAAGGCTTCTTGTTTAACTTTTGTAAATCTGCTCTGAGTTGCTTTCCTAACTTGACTTACACGGCGTATGTGTTTTTACACACGAGTTTTATTCAGTGAGTGAGCAAAGATAGTTTTGTAGAGTCCCCAAACTCAATCCTTCCCGTTCTGCACATATTTTATCTTTGGCTGGTTTGCAGACATGAATAACCAGCGGTGTTGACAATCTGTGTATTCCCACTTGAGCACCACCATATTGGCAGCATAGCATAGAGAGATTGTGTTTTTCATGCTAAATGAGAGAATTGTTGAGTCGTAATAGATATTTTACGCACTGTGAGCCTCTCGAAAGTTCTCCAATTTATTCAAATGCGTGCACATACACACAATTCTCTGTCTCGGTTTTTTTCTCTGTCTCTGACGCATTGTCATTACAATGTCTGTTTTGCATTTTACATTTTTTGCCCAAGATAGAGACTGTGGAGATGATAAAGTTCATTTTTTGTGTGTGTAATCCATTTTGCTGTACAGTATCTCTCCAGCATAAAGCATTTTATGACCCATAGCTTTCATCTTCAAGTATACACAGCGATTCTGCTCTGAGTCTTATTCAATTGAGACATCTGTTATTGCTAATACAGCAAGGGTATAATCCTTCAATAGTTTAGATTTGAGCTTCTTATTGGTAAAGCCCATACCTTCTTAGATTTGTCTTTACAGAATCAAGCATGTCCATCTATTCCATGACCATTAAATAGCGTCTCCTCTGTGCCATACATTGTACTAAGTGCCATGTAGGCACAAATAAATAACATAGTCTCTATTTTTAAGGAACAAACTTTTCATGGAAAAGATGGTCAAGTAAGCAAACAAGTATAAGGCAGTGGGGCAATGAAGTACAAAGGATTGGAGTATCACAAAGCAAGAAACGCTCAACTCCTCTCTGGTTTGGGTGATGATGAAATAAATTCCTATACAACACACATCTGGGTTGCCTAGACAGAGTCAGCAAACCCGTAGAGAAAGAGAGGGTATTGCTGGTGAAGAATCAACATGTACAAAGACAGGGAGTCTTGCAGTAACATTAGAAGTGCAGAGAAGTGCAAGCGGTTTGGTATTCGCAAAGAATAAAGGGCTAACTAAGGAATTCTAGAAGATAAGATTGAATGTCCATGCAGAGCCCACAGTCTGGAGTGTCTCTATATCATTCTAAGAAGTTAACTTTTACACAGACACGCAGATGAGAGTTAAGCCAGCTGGGATATTTTTACAGATTGTGTGCATATACATCTTAACAATAATCAATAATTTAGAAACAATTTGAACAGCTTGTGCTTTTTCATACACAAATCACGATCATTTATGTGCACACTCATGCAAATATTGAATTATCCAGGTGAAGGCACTATAAACAAATACTACAATATATGTAATACATTGTCAGGATGTTTCACCATTATTAATTTAATATATTCTAATATGAAAAATACTAAGACTATCCCATTTACCTTCATATACGTTCTGAATATTCTTAGCAGTTAGAAAGATAATTTTCCTCCATTAACTGTGTACAATTGAATTATTTTTATAGATTTAAGACTTCTGTTTCTAAATTTAATAAATTGACATTTTTTGCCTGGCATTTTGAAACTATACACTGTTGTGGAATACTATTCTTTTTTTTTTTTAAAGATTTTATTTATTTATTTGACAGACAGAGATCACAAGCAGGCAGAGAGGCAGGCAGAGAGAGAGGAGGGAGCAGGCTCCCTGCTGAGCAGAGAGCCCAATGCAATTCGGGGCTCTATCCCAGGACCCTGCAGGGCTCGATCCCAGGTCCCTGGGATCATAACCTGAGCCGAAGGCAGAGGCTTTAACCCACTGAGCCACCCAGGAGCCCCAGAACGCATTCTTTAACTGCTGTGGGCTTATGACAAAAAAGTCAGAGGCTGAATCAACACCTAGCATGATCATTTGTCATAACCTACAGAGGGCAATGGTGGCCATGATGACACATGCATGGTTGCCATATGAAGAGTGGTCCTCTGTAGTTGGCATGGAGTTCATGGTGAAGAGTGGAGTCTTCAGATGACCCTGGAGGGCACGGTGGATTCACGAACATGCTCTTAGCACTGAGTCTCCCATTGATATTCAAGCCTTTCTTTGGTTTCTGATGTGTAACATCGATGATACTAAAGTAGTTCATTGAATTTTATGTTTTTAGTTGTTTTCATTTAATATTTTGTTATTTGCTTTAACAATTGGGTAAGCGAGGGGCACCTGTCAGTTAAGTGACAGGGTGGCTGTGGTCAGCTACCACCTGTGGGTGATTCAGTCAGTTAAGCATCTGTCTTCGGCTCAGGTCATGATCTCAGGGTTCTGAGATCAAGCCCTACATCAGGCTTCCTGCTCAGTGGGGAGTCTGCTTTTCCCTCTCTCTCTCTTTGACCCTCCACCCTTCTTGTTCATTTCCACTCCCCCTCAAAAAAAGTAAACAAGATTAAAAAAAATTGGATATGTCATATAAACATTAACAGTTTATGCCTCATTATTATTTATACATATTTAAGTAACACTAATGAAATAGTTTTCCATCAAAATGGGATATCTGTAACAATTATTTAATTGTGCATCTGATACTCATGTTTTAAAAAGTGTAATAGGAAACCAGGCATCACTGTTGGCTACTTCATTAGAGAGGCATCAAAGCTTCCTGGAAACTGGCACTTACCATGTGTAGCAGACCCAGGTTCATGTCTTTGCGCTCTAAATTCCTTGTGACCCTGAGTTCCTAATCTGTTTCCACATCTTGAGAAGGGAGACCATGATATCTGCTTTCTAAAAGTCAGTGAGATTCAATATGTAAATTATCCAGCACACTACTTGGACTTAATAATGTCAACCTCCCCTTTTATATAGCTGAACATCTAATTCTGTCATCTAATTACATCAATACATGCGTCATGAAGCGGTGCAAGTGTGATAAAACATCTAGTAGTGTTCTTGTAAAGACAAACAGCAGCTGTTCCATTAACAGGAGCAGGGAAGGAAGGATTAAGTTTTTCATTTTGAAACAAGTATCACTTGAGGGACCTCTCAGTAATGTTCCTGTAAGAAAAGTAGGCACACATTTTCCCAAGGAACAGGTACATAAATAAGACTTTGCTTTGGTGAGGTTTAGGTTTTAAGCTCTATGTGGATGAGACTTAGAAAGGCTCTCTATCCTCCATGTGTTGGAAAACCGAGCTTTGGAAAGGGGATGAACCAATTTCCCCAAGGTTCCAGGCAACCTACGGGAAGGAAGGTTCTATACACTAAAACCTTCTCCCAGAGAGTCAGAATTAGGGAGAACCGGGCAAAGTGGACTAGGAGAATCTTCAGTCAACACAGATCATTGAGGATGAAAAAATTACCATGAGGAGAGAAAAAGAGAGTTATATTGACAACATTAGCTACCATTTATGTGAAATTTCTATATGTCAGATATAATTCTAAATGCTTTGTATGTGTTAACTTTATTTAATCCTTATGAAAGCTTGTGGTATGCATCTTTTTCCATTTTATAGGTGAGAATGTGGAGGCACACAGAAAGTTAGCTGACTAGTTCAAAGACACTGGCACAGCCAACATCTGAAGCCAGACCAACCGGCTTCAGAGCCTACCTTGTTAACTGCTGTGTGATTCTGCCTCTGATGCATCACACCAGAGAGTGAGCTTTTAGACTGAATAAACAAAGAGATAGTGAGAGTGCTCCTTGGTCCTCAAGACAATGAATTACAGACAATGTCCTAAGAAACATGTGGACCCTGAAAACCACATTATTGACAAGAGTACTTTCCTTGTGTGGAAGTGATTCCTTCAGTCCATGAAGCAGACCATGAGCTTATTTTCAAATTGATGAATTAAGGGTGAGCAGGGGTAGCTCCTGGCCATCTGCACACAAATGGGCACAGAGATCCTTAAGCATATTGGCTAGGGGCAGCATAGTTCCAGAGGGTTGGGTGAGCCTTTGGCAATTAAAGCACGTGAGGCCTGAAGCATGGTAGTTTGGTTAACTATTGCATTGATGGTATTATTCCCATCACCAAAAAGGAAAGTTCCACAACTAATTTATGCATGTAGCATCATTTTACAAGCTGCATATCAGAACATAAATGTAGTATTCCCTCACTTATGCTTTTCCATATGTATGGACATTTATATGGAACAACAAAAAAATTGAACATAGTATGAGTAAAATGTGGGGTCGGCAGAAAGAGAGGTTAATAAAATCAAACTTGGTATCAGAGAGAGGGAGACCCATTATGCTCCTGGTCCCTGTGTTGTTCTTTGGATCCTTGCTTATCTCTTAGAATATGTCCCTCAACCTATGTGGTCACCGAGTCATCTGAGGTGATGTTTCCTGAGTTGGGTGTCTTGTGACTCCTGCTTAAATGCAAATTACGCTGCATACACCTTTGAAGTCCATATGCCATAGCCCCTGGTCCTAAGGTCTGTGCCCGCTATAGCCAGAGGCCCCCAGCAGTGAGCTGATCCTGGAGTCCTGGACTTCTCTGCTTCCTTCTCCTTTCTGGGCTGGATTCTGGATTGCGGTTCTCTAGGAAGCTCTCCATGAACCCACCTTCATTTCCCTCAACTTATCTCCAATCTTCCTTTTAGTCGGCAGTACGTGGTTAGTTTCCAAACCTTGCTGAGTACAAGGTTTCCCTCAAGTAAGTTGGACTTTCTCTAAATGAGCCCCGAGAAACAAGAACAAGACCTTCTCTAGGATTCCTTCAGAACTCATCAGTTGCCTTGAATCCACTTCTGGGGTTTTTAACCCTCAACGTTTAGAAGCTAGACCATGCACATCTCATGCCTTGTCCTCTAGCTTCTTTCCTTCGACTCCTCTTCTACTTCTCCTTCATTTAGGACACATCACCCTTTTTTCCTAATCTGCCCTCATGGGCCTGCCATAACATTGTAATGGCTGTGGAACCAAAATGCAAATTCACAGAGAAGGGAGAAATATGTTGGAAAGTACTCCAAGAATTTTAGGCCCATTATTCAAATGTACTTAAGTATCACTAAATTCCTCATAAAACTACTCATTATAAGGCTATTTCTATGTTTTGCCAAAGCAAAAAGAAAGATCAGTCACCCAAATGGTTTGCTGTCAATATACTAAGTACCCAGTTGGTGCTAACCCTTGTTTCTATGGCCCCATCCACACATCTCTACTTCTTCTTGCCTGGTAGCTCTCATTAGTCAGATTAGTGGTGAGGAATGATGACCTTGCAGTTTTGTGCATGATAATCTTTAATACTTGGACCAGTTCAGCATTTTAACAGTTTGGAACATTGATGAAAGATGAAGGTGGGTATAGTGACAGTTTCTGATATTTAATCTTCAATCTGCTGGCATTATTATGGAATTTAAGGATAAATTTATGCTGGATTAAAACCCTAGTCCTTATAATTAATTGCATTAGAAGGAATTGATTGATCTCACTGAATATCATTTTTTTCATCAAGATTGGTAAGAGGAGAGCATATGTACATGTATATGTGTGTATGTATTTTTACCTGGAATATAGTATCTATCTACCTATATATACACATACAGTATATATTTATATATATTAGTATATAAGTATATATGCATATATTTAGTATTAATATATCATATACAGTATATATATTTAGTATATCATCTATAGGTATATATTTATTATATATAGGTAAAAATTTATATATATATTGATATATACATATCAATGTATATATCAATATACATGATCTAAAACATAGCTAGGATACAATAGGAATTTACTCAAAGCTATTAGCTGAAACCTACCTGTAGAACGGAGGAGGGTAAAGGACAAAGCAGGGAAGGAACAGAGGGAACCTGTTTTGCTTTGTGGAACCAAGAGTTCCAGCCAAAGAGACACCCAACTAGGTGTTTCACCTGATAGCCCCTTGCTAGATTTGTCTCCCCTGATGGCCCCTTAAATGAGTCAGTTTGAGCCGGATTAGAGCTGAGGACCTGTGCAGAAGCCCCCCTGAACTGAACTTTAGCTCATTATAATACTAAAATCTCCTCCTATGGGCAGAATTTTTCCCTAATTTTTCAACATATGACGTATGCACTAGCATGTTGACATACGCCACATGTGCAATGGAACCAAAAGTGCCTTTTCCGGCTCCCTGCCCCCACCCCCTAGGACTGAATAGAAGCTGCCTGTACTTACCCCACAGGAAGACAGTGCTTTGAGAACTATCCCCTTCCTCCTTACTCATGATAAGTAAATGAAAGTTCTTTGCTTTCACGTGCACCTGGGTAGTCCAACCCTTGATTTTGGCTCAGATCATGATCTCAGGGTCATGATCGATCCCGGCATCAGGCTCCAAGCTCAGCACTCAAGGTAAGGTCTGCTTGGGTTTCTCTCTCTCCCTCTCCCTCTGCTCCTCCCCCTCTTGGGTGCACATGCTGTACTTCTAAAATTAATAAATAAAATCTTTTTAATAAAAACGTTCTCTGCTTTCAATATTTCCTTGGGTTGTGTTCAGTTTCCTGCACCTTATTTGGTGAACTCCTTGACTTCAGTTATAGTATGTGCTCAATTAATTAACAGGAGCCTATACACAGAGCTTTTTATGATTCCTAAGGTAATTGATCACAAAAGGCTATATTTCTATGTATCATTTTATAAGTTAGGATGGTTCCAGATGGAACCAACAAGCAGAGCAAAGGACTGTCAAAGGGGAACATTGTTTGTAATGTGTTGGGTGTACCATGATCAGGCTAGATGTAATGCAGATCCCTTCTTGTCTCTCTAATATTAAATCACATTGAGAGAATGAGTAGAGTTCAGTTCACAGGTAAGTTTCTGAAATAATGGCTTTTTATATTCTCAGTTGAATGAGAAATCATTTTGTATAATCAAATAAGACTTTGATAGTAGTCAGCATCAACCTTAGCCTTGGTTATGCTCTTAAAACCCTGTCACATACTTTCAGTGGGACAGTGCCCTAGGGGATCTGTTTGCACAGTCCTTTTAAATTCTAATAAGTTTCTCTGAAGCACATTTCAAAATACCGGTAGTCCCTCCCCACTGCTTCAGCTCTAGCTCAGAGGCAAGTCTCCTCTTTCATCTTCAAACAACTTCAAAGTTTATTTTGGAAATAAGGGTTTCTTTTCCCAGGGAATTCAAAGAGCTTTTCCGCCTTCTGTGAGGGAAGGAGTGCATGGCTTTCAGGAACATATTTAAAAAGCCGCTGATGTCTTCTTAGTGCCTCCCTGATAGGCCTTGCTGACCTTCAAAAACATTCAATTTTCTTTACCTTTGTTTTTTTGGCTGGCTTTGTTGGACTCTGAGGGAAGGTGCTTGGGGCCTAAGAGGCTGGCTTGCCTGAAATGACATATTACCTAAGAAGTGTTGCCTTTTTTTCTCTACCTATGGATTATTGCAAGATTTTAAAATTAATTTAAGGAAGGAAGTGGGGGAGAGGGAGAAAGAGGGGGTAAGAAAGGAAAAAAAGAAGAGAGGGAAGAAGGAGGGAGGGGAAGGGAAGAAGAAAGGAGGAAGGAAGGGAGGGAGGGTGGGAGGAAGGAAGGAAGGAAGGGGAAAAGGAAGGAAGGAAAGAAGGAAATGGGGAGGGGAGATAGGAAAGAATAAAGGAAGGAAAGGAAGGAAGGAAAAAGAAGGAAAAGAAGGAAGAAAAAGAATGCACACCTCGTTTTGTTTTCCATTGGCTGATAATAATCAGAACGTTTTCATTTGGCAGCTGAGCTCTTTTTTCTGTCCTTGCATTCAAACCCTCCTGACACAGGAGCCTGTCTGCTAGGAGGCTGTCGTATGCTCCGCTCTGACCACGCCCCTCCGCTGTCCTGTACTCGGGTCATAGGCTGGGCGGGGCGGGTGGCTGCCGCCTTGTAATGCCCCAGCTCAGCCACCGCGTCCTCCTCCAGGTAAGACTTCTGCCACTTTTGTAACTGGCAATGACGACGTTTGAAGCTCTAAAGAGATGTGATTCATTTTTGGCATTGTTATTGAGGGTGATGAAGGAGAAGAGAGTTTAGAGATTTCCTTGGGATTTTTCATACCGTGCAGAGTACTTTTGTCTCCATAATCTCTGTCATATGCTGAAAACCTTGGGCTGGGAATAACCGCATCTAAAGTGCCCCACCTCCCATTTTTGTGTGGCTTGTGTGTGTGTTTAAAGATTTTATTTATTTATTTGATAGAGAGAGATCACAAGTAGGCAGAGAGGCAGGCAGAGAGAGGTGGGGAAGCAGGCTTCCCGCCGAGCAGAGAGCCCGATGCGGGGCTCGATCCCAAGACCCTGAGATCATGACCTGAGCCGAAGGCAGGGTTTTAATCCACTGAGCCACCCAGGTGCCCCTGTTTCTGTGTGTTTTTATAGGACTTATTGTCATGCTTCACATGATGTATTGTTTGCTATTTTTTTAAGAACGTGTTTTCTCTCTCCAAATGGATCTTCAGGCCTTTCAAGGCAAGGGTGTCTTTAATGACCCCTAGTGCTCCTTACGTTTCCCTTTGCAGTGATCTCTACCTAGTAAGTGCTTGAAAATAATTAATGATATTTTTTTTCTTAATTCAGGATGGATTGTAGATTTGTCATGAAATTCTGCTTCCAGAGGAAATCTGTGAAAATCGATGAGTGCACCCCCTTTCTTTTTTGTGAGATGATGAAATAAAACGTTTTTCCAAATGTTTAGTTTTGTTTGGGGCCTATCTTTGGAATGGAAAAATATGAGAAGTCATTGAAAACTATTTCAAATAAAGGTAACATATTACAAAATATAGAGATGAATTCCTTCATCTTTCTTCCTTATTTTGTTAAAATAACCCAAATTTCACAATACCTAATATGAGAACTTCTGGAATCAATACTAAGTATAGTTAGAGTATTATCAGTCTGGTATTCAATTCATTAGTTTTCCTCTATTCAAGTTTGGGTTATTGGGAAATGGATTGATGGCTAATTATTTGATATAGGTATAGAATGTTAGATTTGAAAAGAGTTTTAAAAGTCCTATAGTTAAATTCCAGCATTTCCAGATGGAGGAACACAAAAAAGTTGAGAGAGTTGCCCATAATCATACCATGACACAGTTCACATGGGACAAATCAGAAATATATATAGAAAGAAAGGGAAGGGGAGGGGAAGGGAGGGAAAGAGAGGCAACTTATATAAATGGAATCAGCCTTGATCATCATTTTCAAAAAGCAGTCTTCTTTGGCCAACAGCTGTGACTTTACCCTTAGGGAGCTAATTTTGCATTTCACTCGTCTTATAAGCTCACTGTGTTTGATGGATAGACTTTTGTTTTGGTAGGCCAGATTGGATTTAGGCCAGATTTTGAAGGAGGATGAAATTTTTTGAGAAATAACCAATATGCCTTTCTTTCCCTGTAACATGACCTAATGTTTCCAAGAACTGAATAGATCTGCCAACCACCCTAAACCTGTGTTCCATGCAAACTTATAAACTTAAGTCTATATCCACACTCAAACTTTCAATATATGCTGGTCTATATGTGTGTGTATTCAATTATATTGCATTCTGATCTTTTAGGACATTCAGTTTCTCTTACTTAAACTCTTATAAAGTCTTTGGTATAGAAATAAGTATAAGACATGGTGATTAAAGTTCTAAATAAATGAACTATCACACCTTGATAATTTTGAATCTGTAATGGTGATTTCCACTCCCCAGCAACCACAGGGATAATTCTGGATGGAAGCATTGCGACAATGTGCTGGGCCTCCAGAAGACCAGCATTCTCTCCTGAGTCTGTAGCCCTTAAAAAATAATGTCTAGTGTACTAATTTTGGCTTACCTCTCTTTCCATGATAATCTACAACCTGTATCTTAAGGACCTATCATGTGAGAGCCTTGCTGTCATTTCTGGCTGAACTGTGAAGCTGATAGTTATTTTCAATGCACTATAAGAAGATGCCCTCAGTTCAAGGGACAAGTCCATCTACATCTCCACCCTCCTCCCAACCCCCAGACAATACCACAAGAGATCATACTGGGGAAGACTCAGGAGGAGTGAAGCAAGCAATGTGTGCAACCTGCCCAGAAGCATACTTCAGGTACCGTAGTTCCAACGGATTACCATCCAGGTGGCAACATCTCTGACCCAGGAATAGAATCTGCAAAAAAGAAGCCAAAGTAGTCAAGAGTTGTTCTACAGAAATGGACCAAAAGAGATATCAGTCCAGATTTTCCAAGGTGATCCATGCTAGATTTTCAAGTTTAAAAAATTCACTTAGTATCTCTCTTCCAAGGGATGAGGAAACAATTAACATCATCATGAATTAAATCAATTATGGCACTCAAAAAAAAAAGTTATACCTTTGCTTCAAGAAATGGAAGAAGAGTTTGTTTTGAGATAATTCTCTGGATATACATCACAGCCTAGTCACAGATGCCATTAGGAGAGACAGGTTTGAAATGATCTTTGCTCATCTCCATTTTGCTAATAACTTGAGGAAATGAATAAATTTAAAAGAATCAAGCCTTTCATTAAAAGAATGAATTAAAAACATATGTACCCCTAGAAGAATTCTACACCTTGGACAGATCCATGACTGTTTTAGGCATCAATGATTCAAGCAATCCCTGAAGAGAAAGCCAATGCAATTTGGTTTTAAAATTTGGTGTGGGGTAACTAAACTTGGCTACTCGGTTTAGTCTGAACACTATGTCTGTAACTAGTTCCTATAAATAAGGATCTTAGGTTACAGAGGAGTCCGGTGATGAAGTTTGCTAATAATTTTTAGGAACAAAGCCAATACTCCCTATCACTTATGTGTTGTTGTTACCTCCACTAGTGGGAAGATGATGGCAGCTTGGAAGAAGATAAGAAAACAATAGGAATGATTCATGAAAATAAGACTGAATAGTACCCTCAAAAATAGCACAGAAATCAAAAACAGGAAGAGAGAGGTGTTTAAATCCTAAGTGGATGAATAAGAATAGACACTAGTGTTCCATCAGCATAACAATGACATCCTTAACATTTGCTCCAAAGGTGTGGGCATTGATCCTTTGAAAAAGGCCAAGCACTGTTCAGCAGCTAAAAAGAAGATTCAAATCAATCAACTACCAGTAATGAGTGTATTCAGAGAGAACACTGGAGGTATGGAAGGAATGAATCAAAATGTCTCCAAGGACAGGGTTAAGCTTGCAGGCAAGATGTGGTACTCCAGCTTGATCAATTACATCACAAGTGTGACTCTCACCAATAATGGCAACTGCACAGACTCCTGTCAAGGAGACCTGGATAGATTTGGCTTTCCCAGGGATGTTGCATGTGTCTATTTGTAATACAATATGGAGCCACTAAGACAAGAGAGCCGAGGGAGGTATGCCCAAATAGAAGTTGAGATCAGATATAATATGACATCTCACTGTATAAGTCCTCAAGTTAAGAAAACACGGTATGCCCTCAGTCCTATGCACTCATACACTGGGTGTGAAAAATGTCAAATAGGTGTATACATGCAAAATATTTCCAAGCATATCACAAAAATAGTGTTAGAGATCATGCCAGTAACTGTTACATGCTGGAATTCCTGAACATTCCATTAATATTATCATTTATTTTGTTATTGTGTGTTTCCCAACAAAATACCATCTTTTGGTTCAGCTCTAGTGGATTGAGTTTGTTTATAAAAAGGCAAACTCCTTTCCTTCTTTCTTTCTTCTTCTTCTTTTTTTTTTTTTTTAAGATTTTACTTATGTATTTGACACAGAGAGAGAGATTGCAAGAGAGGGGACAGTGGGAGAGGGAGAAGCAGGCTTCCTGCTGAGCAGGGAGTCCAATGTGGGGCTCCAAGTAGGACTGCTCAACATGCGGGGCTCAAAGCAGGGCTCAATCCCAGACCCTGGGATCATGACCTGACCCAATGGCAGATGCTTAATGACTGAGCTACCCAGGTACCCACTCCTTTCTTTTCCTTTACCTCCAAATAAACAACTCCAAATTTCTGCGATCTGTGTATTTTAATTCATAGGAAATCCTAATGCCTTCTGTTGATGAAAAACTCTCTGTGCATACTTTCACATTTCTGAGAAGCCTAGGTTTTCTGAATAAAGAATACTTGTAACCTGAGTTAAAGGATTTGAATGGTAAACTCAGAAGTTAGAAGAACTTAAAATACCTATCCACCTCAAAGCCATTTGTTTACATTTCAAGTGTTATACAGTAGGGGGAGCTTGCCTTTTCCCTGCAAAGGATTCCAAAGTTAAAGGATGTCTCTTTACTCTCCCACCATCCTCTCTCTCTATTTCTCTCACCCTCCACCCAGGGAAGAAGAACAGATTTTACCCCATGTAAGCTCTGTGTCTCCTACTTCTGCGATTAGCTTATGGTATCAACCTTCACTGCACACAGGCAGCATCAATCCCTCAGTGTGTTGTCCCATGGGGAATGGGAGCTTGGGAAGCAGTATGG
Source organism: Lontra canadensis (assembly GCF_010015895.1). Lineage (NCBI taxonomy): Eukaryota > Metazoa > Chordata > Mammalia > Carnivora > Mustelidae > Lontra > Lontra canadensis. The sequence goes on from NW_022631005.1 coordinate 30,049,852, forward strand.
CTAAGGTACTTTGACTCAGAGGTCTGGTGCTTCTCCTATACATGTGTGACCAGCACACTAACTTGTTAGCCTGTAGGTGGGTGTCAGACATGGCATGTCAGACCCTTCACAGTTTTGAACTTCACATTTCCTTTAGTGGTTTTATGTGCGTCATCAACCTTGAACCACACTTTATCCTCAATGGAAGTTTTGAGTGAGAGGATAGTAGAACCTCATGAAATTAAGAAATTTGGTAAATTTTAGAGCTCACTGTCCCTTATTGTCAGTTCTCTTAATCAACTTCATCAAATGACAGGTCAAGAATGGTGACCAAGAATATGGAAATGACTTTCTGGGATAAGTAATCATCTAGGCTAAAATCTTGGTGGAAGAACCTTAGCTGGAAATCTTTACTGAGACTCACCTCCTTCTTTCTTAACTGCCACGTCCCAGTCAATTCTATACTCTATGATGTCCAAGTCTTTCCCAGCAAGGCTGCGTCTTACAATAAACTTCTAGTTCCAAGCCAAGTGAAGTAATGTATTTGTCTGGTCTTACTGTTTGATTAATATTTTATTTTGTTTTTTTTTTCCTCCACCTCTCCCTGCTTATGGTTTACTTCCAGCTACAGCACTGTTGATGCTTGGAGATCGTACCATTAGCCCATTTATGCCCAGGCCACAGCAACTTTGACAATAAATCTAGGTCTTAAAAACATGGGAATTTTCTAGTAATAATCTTTGTAAGACTAAAGGGTGGGAGAAATTCTAAATTGAAGACAGAATTATCCCAGAATAATAGATCCTCTCTAGATAGATGGAATCTGAACCAATTCTCCCAGGAACATATCAGGATAGTTTTATTTTATGAGGTAAATGAGTCAGTCCTTTTCTTTCTTTCTTCCTTCCTTCCTCCCTCCCTTCCCCTTCCTTCCTTCTTCCTTCCCTCCCTCCCCTGTCTCTTTCCCTCTTTCTTTTCTTTTTTTCCTATTCTTTTTTTCCTTTTCCTTCTTTCCTTCCTTCTTCCCTCCCTCCCTCTTTCCCTACCTCTTTCTCTTTCTCTCTTCCTCCCTCTCTTTCTTCCTTCCTTCCTTCCTTCCTTCCTTCCTCTCTCTCTTTCTCTCTCTCTCTCTTTCTTTCTTTCTTTTTTCTTTCTCTAGAATGCACATCACAGATACAAAAGACTAAATTTGTGGAATAGAAAAATTCTGGTTAGGCCAAAGAGGCTCAGAAAGGTACAGTGGACATTTTGGGAGTGAAGACAAAGTCTAAGGGGCACTACCAGAGGAAACAATATTATATATATATATAGCAGAAAGTGTAGTTTTATCAAAACCTTATTATATGTCTACTATATTAGGCACTACACAAGACACCAGATATTGACAGGTATATAATTAGACAGGCAGGGTCAAGTCTTTATAATTTTTTTTCTTTTTATTGAGGTATAATTCAATACAATAACATTCATTGTTTTAGAAGGTGAAATTTAGTGATTTTCTACATAGTAACAAGATTGGGTAACCACCAGCACTATGTAGTTCCAGAACATTTTACCACCCCCCAAAAAAACTTCACATCCATGTATAAGTACCATTTTTCTCTACTTCTCTCTACCACCAGGCCCTGGCAACTACTAATCTAATTTTAGTCTTTATAAAATTCTTATTCTAGACATGTCATGTAAGTAGAATCGTACTATTTGTGGCTTTTTTTTTTTCTAGCTTTTTCCATTCGTCATAAAACTTTGAAGGTTCATTCATGTAGTGACATGAATTAGTACCTCATTCCTTTATATAGCTTAATAATCCCTAGTATGGATAAATTACATTTTATTTATGCATTCATCAGTGGATGGAATCTTTGGATTGCTTTTACTTTTTGGATATTATAATTAATACTGCTATATACATCCTTGTGCAAGTTTTTGTGTAAATAGGTTTCAGTTCTCTGGAGTATATAACTAGTAGTAGAATTGCTCCTGTTGTCGGATTATAACTCTATGTTTAACATTTTGAGGAACTGCCAAACTGTGTGTCAAAATGATTGCCATTTTACATTCCCAACAGCAGTGTATGAGAATTCTAATTTCTACACATTCTAGTCAACAGTGAGATACGAAGGGGTATCTCATTATTGTTTTGATTTGCATTTCCCTGATGTCTCATAATATTCAGCACCTTTTCTTCTGCTTATTGGTCATTTGCACATCATCTGTGGAGAAATGTCTATTCAAATCATTGCCCATTTTTCAAATGGGTTAGTGCCCATTTACAGTTGAGTTGTAAGAGTTCTTTGTATGCTCTTGATATTGACCTTTATCAGATTATGATTTATGAATATTTTCTCTTACTCTGTGGGTTTTCTTTTCATTTTCTTGATAGTGCTCTTTGAATCACAAAAGTTTTTAATTTTAATGAAGTCTAATTTATCTATTTGTATTTGGTTGCTTGAGCTTTAAGTATCCTATTGGAGAAACCACTGGTTAATCCAAGATCTCATAAAGTTACCTTGTTTGGGGTTCATCAGGGGGTCTGATTATGAGTGTAGAGAAAAACAGCACAAAGACTATGAATTGTGCAGTTTCAACATACTCTACCAGCCTCTCTAATCTTTGAACAGCCTCTAAAATAATGTGCCTTTTCTTAACCAAATCATCAATATCACATCATGAGCCAAACTACTTTTAATTGTACATGTAAATCCCTAAGAGGATAGGATGAATGAAGGTTCTGTCTTAGTAAGTACAGAAGCTCCAAACTTCTCACAGCTAATGTGCATCAATTCTACATAATTGTTAAAATTTGCTTTTGGACTAAAATTCTTACAGTCATACAAGGAAAGGCAGCCCTTTCAGTCATGGTACTTCTAGGTTGTTGACTTAGAAAAGACCTTATCTTGAACTCTGGGACTGTGGACACAGGAATGTTTGATTGGAAAGCGGCCTGATGGTATTTCTTTCTCAACCTTTTCTTTTTTCAGTGACAATTTTCAAGCAGCAGGTCAGAATGCAGGAGATAGATGAATTCCATCATATAAACAAGCGGCAGTAGTGAAATCTGAAATTTGGTTTGTATCTTGGAAAGAATCAGCCTTTTTTTCCAGTTAGCTAGCAATCTGATGGGGTGAAGTAAAATGCTAGAAAAGAATAGGCCATGCGTGATTGGTCTGGATTTATTTTTTATTTTTATTTATTTATTTATTTATTTTTACAGATAAACATATGCTTTACTTTAACTTTCTGTGGTGAAAGAATATAGGTCCAGAATATATGGGATCACCTGGGCCAGTTGTAAATGGCGTATGAAATGAAAAATGCTCAGGGGCATGGCTGTGCAAACACTGTCATGCTAGGCCATTCAGAGCTGTGTTAAGCTTAAACAAAGCAGAAAGATCGAGGATTTTCAAGGCAAAAAGGACTGTTAAGAGGTATGCCTGTGGATATGAATGTGCACACGTAAACATACAGAGAATAAAAAACTTCTTAAAGATGATTTTTAAAATTTTCATTCACAGAAACAATTATTGGAATATATTTTCTTCCAGAATAGTTTCTTCCACACTTCTCATCATCATTTACTAAAAGCATACAGGAAATATTGGTAGTTTCCAAGACCTAAAGTATAGTTTTGATATATTGATTGACAAAGGAAACTAAAACTAAAACAAAAATTAAACAAAAAGGTGCAATTGTGTAATGTTTATCTAAATTAGTTGACGAGAAAGTAGTGTTAATTCAGCCCAACACAAGTTTCATAATGCAAGTTTCCTAAATGCAAGTTTCCAAAAAGCTTCCAGGTCACTTATCGATGGCCCACTTGGCCCTATACATCAGGTTGGTCGGAAAGCATGCTGTGTAAGAGTAGGAATAGGTCAACAGGAGCCTGACAATTTTTGAGGCACGCCTATGCCTGACTTTGAGGCTAACTCCCAATCATCCCTTCCATTTAGGAGTTGAATTCTCCCAGTGGAGTGTCATTCTCAGTTGAAAATCGCACTAAGTCAAGTGTCTCTGGGGCAAAATTCTGCCATACCTCAAGAAGTGTTGGGCCATTCTCAGGATAGCCCAGAAGCCATTTCCCTTGTATATGATGGCTCCCTGAACTGTGTAATTTGAACAATGAATTCCCTGCATAGGACACTCTCTACAACTCCCATCAATTCCTAATTTATCCATAAAAGTCAATGATAGATAGTATTGCTCAGCAAATATTCTGTCTACAGCTCTACATTTCTCAGCCCTGCTACAGTTAGGAGAGGAACACGTGATTAGCTCCGGTCACTGGACAGTGAGAATAAGTATGTAAAAACTGGTACACCACCTCTATGCTTTCTCTTCCCTGGACCCTGAAAGCCGTATTTCCCAGGTGGTGTAGCTACATGATGGTAGTCTCTACACTAATTCTGTGTGGATGTTAGATTTATAATGTGAGTGTGAAATAAGCTTTGTCAAGTTAGCCCCATGAGATCTGGGGGTTAATGTGGGAATAGCCCACCTGCCTATTAAAATCTGAAAAGTCATTTACAGATACTTTGCAAACAAATATATAAATTTGAAATACCATTTGAAGGCGGGGGGAACTCATCCACTTGTCATTCATGTCAGTAATCGCATCTTTTAATAAAGGAAGTAGCCTAGCAAAATACTGAGAGGGTTGTGATATTGTTAAATTAATGTTTGCTAAGTAGAGCTCCAAAGTGTCAGATAGTGAGTCATGGTTCAACAAAAGACCACAAGAGAATTGAAGTAGAGAAGTTTATTAGCACAGTCTAATTACTTCCTTCAAGAATTGAGGTCTGTCTTACGGAGGCACTGGGGAGATCAAGGCAGGATGCAGGCAGGGAGAATAGCACAACCCCAGTCATATATCTTTATTAGGGTCCCTGGATGGAGTGCCTTGAGATTCCCAACTTAAGGCCAGATTAATGAATCCCAAACAAAAAGAGCAAGTTTTAATAATCATTTTGATTTATGGTAAATATATTGCAGTGTGTATGTTATATATGTATGTTATATATATATCACACTGTACACTAAATATATACAATTGTATTTGTCAGTTACTCCTGCCACCACTGTTGTAGCTTGAATTCTTAGTATCTTTTGCTTTGTTGATATTATTCCCTTGGTCTGAAATTTTCTTTTTCTCCTTGTTGAAATACTACTTATTAAGCAAGCACCAATTTAATATCATGTCCTTTTTTAAAAAATTTCCTAATTCCAGCTTTTTCTCCAGTCATATTTTAATATTTTTCTTGTGTGTTGTAGTTGGACTGTAGTCAAATCAGCGGTGTTTATGTGCTAACACCTGTAAGTTAGTGGTATACATGTCTATTTGCCTTGTGAACTATCTCAAAGCCAGAAAACTTTGTGTTATTGAGGATCTGTTATCTATTATTTATCTTAATATAATTCTGTCAGATCAAGAGAGTGTGTATGTATGTAAGTTAATTTTAACCTGAACCCAGGGGCAGTTACTTAATATTTGAAGTATCTTATTCAACAATTCACCTTCCTAAGACACCTATGGAAAATTTCCAAGCCATTATCTAAATTTGCACAAGAAGTTACAAAATTTGTATAATTTGGGCTTAGAATTAAATTTACTTTTTAAAATGACAAATGTTGAAGACACAAGATTAGCTAAAGATTTAGATAAACTTTTCTGTTGTTAATTGCAAATAAGATACAGGTTAACTTACAAACTGAATACCTTTGGAGCAACACCATAAATATAGACCTCTACTTGATAATTTACCACTTCATTTAGTGGAAAATTCTGAGTCTGATATATCTAGAAACTTGGCTGTTTCTTCCATCAGGATATCACTGCATTTGAGTTGGAGTGAATTTTTCATGCAAGTACTTGTCATTGAATGAAAAAACATTAGCAGAGATTGCACAAAGCTTAGCTTCCATAAGTAGCCAGTTTTATTCTTGAGGATAATGAATAATTATCTGCGTAACAAAACGTGGACCAAGCATTACATTCATTTGACGATCCTACCTGGTCAAAAGACACATAGGTCCCTCCTTACTCTCCAAAACACCGACTATCCATAATCACATAAGAGGACTTACTGATTTTGACCAGCCAACATAGCTTAGCTCTGTTTACAACAGGAATCAATAGAGACTTACAAATTAATTTGTGTATGTGTGTGTTTGTGTGCATGCTTCAGAATTGTCATTTAATAGCTGTATGACTTTAGGCACATCATTTTTTTCCTCTAACATTTTTCCCATATATATATATATATATATATATATATATTTTTTTTTTTTTTTTTTTTTTTTTTAAGCCAGGGTAAAAACATAGCAGGGGACTTACCTCCTTCTCCTTCTCCTCCTCCTCCTCCTCCTCCTCCTCCTTCTTCTTCTTCTTTCTTTTTCTTCTTCTTCTTCTTCTTCTTCTCCTTCTTCTTTTTTTTAAAGATTTTATTTATTTATTTGACAGAGAGAGAGGCAGCGAGAGAGGGAACACAAGCAGGGGGAGGGGGGAGAGGGAGAAGTAGGCTTCCTGCTGAGCAGGGAACCCAATGTTGGGCTTGATCCCAGGACCCTGGGACCAGGGACTGAGCCGAAGACAGAGGATTGATGACTGAGCCATCTGGGCACCCAGAGACTTACCCTCTTAACAAATTTGTAAGCAGTGTAGTTAACCAAAGGCACAATGTTGCACAGCCGACTTCTAGAACTTATTCACTTTGATTAACTGAAACTTTATATCTGTGTTTCCCCCTTCCCTCAGCCCCTAGTAACCACCATTCTACTCTCTGGTCCTCTGAGTTTGACCATTTCAGATACCTCATGTATTATCAGTTCTCCTGTGTCTGACTTACTTCCCTTAACATCACATCCCACAAATTCATCCATCTTGTTGTATATATCAGACTCCCCTTCTCTTTTTAAGGCTGAGTAAAGCCCATTGTACATATATACCATATTCCGCCCGCCACACACTTTTATTGAAAAACAATTGACATGAATCATTGTACAAGTTTAAGACATTTAGTATGATTGCTTAATTTACATATTCTATGAAATGGTCACAGTAGGTTCAGCTAACTTCCATCATTTTGAATAGATAGGATAAAAAGAAAAGAAGAAAAGAAAAAAAACAGGCTTGCAATGAGAATTTTTAGGATTTACTCTTAACAACTTTTCTACAGTGTTAGCTGTAGTCACCACATTGCACATTACATCCCAAGTATTTATGTAGCATGTAACTGGAAATTTGTACCTTATGACCACCCTCTCTCCAACTACTCCTTCCCCAGCACCCACCTCTAGTAACTACAAGTCTGATCTCTTTTTCTATAAGTTTGGTGGGATTTCTTTTTGTTTTGTTTAGATTCCACAAATAAGTAAGATTATACAGTATTTGTCTTTTACTCGCTGACTTACTTCACTTACATAATGCCCTCAAGGTCCATCCATATTATCACAAGTGGTAAGGTTTCCTCATTTTTTTCTGGCTGAATAATATTCCACTGTGTATTATTATATTATAAATAACATTATATATCATATATGGCATATATAATATATATGTGTATATTATTTATCATATATATACACATAGAGCTTTATTCATCAAATGATGGATACTTATGTTGTTTTTGTGTCTTGGCTATTATAAGTAATGCTGTCATAAATGTGGGGGTGCAGATATCTTTTAGAGTTACTGTTTTTGTTCCTTTTGGATATATTTCCAGAAGGAGAATTGCTGGATTATATGGTATTACTATTTTTAATTTTTTGAGGAATCTCCATCTTGTTTTCCACAGTGGCTGCACCAGTTTGCATTCCCACCAACAATATACAAGGTTCCGGTTCTTCACATCCACACAAGCATTTGTTATCTCTTATCTTTTTGATGATGGCATTTTAACAGGCATGAGATGACATCTTACTGTGGCTTTAATTTGCATTTGCCTAGTGACTAGTGATATCAAATATCTTTTCATGAACCTGTTGGCCTTTCATAGATCTTTGGAAAAAATGTCTGTTGAGGTTTTTTTCCCATTTTTAATTGTTATTTGTTTGGTTTTTGCTATTGAGTTGCCTGAATTCTTTATATATTTTGGATACTAACCATTTATTAGATATATGGTTTGCAATTTTTTTTCCAGTCTGTAGTTTATTTTTTCACTTTGTTGATAGTTTCTTTTATTCTGTTGATGGTTTCTTTTTAGTTCTATGTAGTTCCACTTGTTTATTTTTTATTTCATTGCTTGTGGTTTAGGTATTATACCCCAAAATTCATTACCTTGACCCATGTCAAGGAGATTTACTCCCATGTTTTCTTCTAGGAGGTTCATAGTACTTACAAATAAATCTTAAGCAAATATGGTATCACATGACCCTATTTTTGTACACATATTTTTCCCCCTCTCAGAACTGTCCTAACATCCTTTGTTCTGTTGGCTACTGGAGACAACATTCATATGTTACCTACTGTGAGATGACATTCCTAACTTCAATTACACTCCAGCCTCTTCTATCTGCTCCTGTATCACTGCACTCATTTGCATCATTGGACTCACCACCTTCTATTAAAACTCTCATTTATTCTTTTCAATCACCAACTAACTTTATTTAATGAAATGAACTGTGTCTTGTTCATAACTCAACAACAGGACCTCGCCAGTATCTGACACACATTGGGTATTTAGCAAATACTCGTTGGAAATTAGATGATGCAATATTTCTTTTCCAAATTAAAAAAGAAAAAACTTGGAGAATAAAGGCCATTCTAAGTAATGTACATGCTCAAGATACATTATTTTTTTTTATAGCTTTCATCTTTCAATATGTATAACTCATCTGTTTTCTTAAACTATTTTTCTGGCTAATCCTTTCAAAGTTATAAATTGTGTTTTGTAAATAATCAGTTTCAATTTCATGGTTTTACCTGATATAATTAAATTGAAAAGGTTTCACTTCAGTGACACTAATTTTCTGGTCCTGCTTTGTCTATTGATAAGAATTAATTTGAGAAATACCCCCACATTGGTATAGGAAGTGGTAATTTGCCACATCCATCATTTTCTGTCTCCTGTGGAGCACAGTTGCCAGGGTTTCTGAATTAATATGATGAAATTGAAGGCAACTGTAATTACAATAGTTTTATCTCTTCCTCCATCATTCTTCATCCACATTGTTCCATTGAACTATATGAGAAAAGGAAAGCCTACTTATCTTCTTGTGATATTATTTGCTATCAAATTGATTCATTTTGTTTCTCCTTTGTTCCTAATTACAGTTACCCACCTTCCCCATCTGCAAAAGTAGAAACAATATGTCTTTGGCTCCTTGACATCTTTTATTTCCATGCAGTGTAGAGCTGTGTATAGCATGTAGGTTATCAATCAATGCATAATGCGTGAGCACCTACAAAATGCAGAACATACTGAAGAATTTAATAACAGGAAAATGAGATATATGATATCAGGGAAGTGAAAGTCCAGTTGGGATAATGAGGCATGGATTAAAAGCCAATAAAATAAATAAATAAATAAATACATAAGTACATAAATAAATACAATGGTAAAGTAGTGGAGATCAAATCTTAAGGATAAGGTTGAAGATCCTTTCCAGGATCCAAGGAGGTTTCGGGGGAGAAAGGAATTTCAGAAAAGGGAATTTGATGAAGGGGCAAAGTGCAAAGGATTGCAGGCAGAGGTGAAGGCGTGTCATGGAGAAGAGGGGAATGTTAGGAATGAGAAAGGCATATTCTAAGAGGAGTGAAAAAGCTGGCTCTCTAGAATAAAGGGTTTGTGTAGATGCATGATAAGAGATAGGGTTGTGTAAATTTGGCCTGAGGCCAGCTACAGAGAGTAATGTGAGATTGGAGACACTGATGGCTTTTGAATAGGGAATTGACTGGAAGAAAAGGATGTTTGAAGCAAATTAGTGTTCCCCTTATCCTCACTCGGTTTTCTAAAGTTCTCTTCTAATGTTATCAATATCACTGAACCATAATTTATGTAAAATTAACCGCGCCCATCTAATGCATACACTTACTGAGTTTTGGCCGATGTATATGCTATGTACTCACACAACAATCAAGATATGTAATATTTCCATTACCCCCAGATTTCTCACATTCATCTTTTTAATTGACATCTACTTCTCACCTCTATAGATTTATTTTCTCTTTTCCAAGCTTTTTACCTCAAATTTTTCTTGGATAATTCCTGAGGAATATTTGACTGTTTTTACTTTTAACAAAAGCAAAAACAAATAAAATTTTAATCTAATAGCAAGGGATGACAGTATGTTTAGGTGGAGTGTGACTGATAACATAGTGCCATGCTAGAGATCATATTGTATAATTCACCATAAAATGAAACCCTGGTTAAATTGGCTCATGTCTTTGTTTTATTTAGGTATTAAGAGAAAGTAATACTGTGGGAAGCCTGGATGGCTCAGTCCTTAAGTGTCTGCCTTTGGCTGGGGTCAGGATCCCAGGGTCATGGGATGGAACCCTGCATTGGGCTCCTTGCTCAGCGGGAAACCTGCTGCTCCCTCTCTCACTCCCACTGCTGTGTTCCCTCTCTCGCTGTGTCTCTCTCTCTGCCAAATAAATAAAATCTTAAAAAAAATAATAATGTTAAGAATGTGGCCAGTAAATGAGCAAAAGAGTTGGAAACTGAAACACTGCTGTCTTCTATGGACATTTAATTAAACATTCATTTCAAATTTTCCATTTTCTTCATATTTTTGTACCAAAGTGTTTATTTTGCATTTTAATTATTTTCATAATTAATTTAAATCTTTGCAGAGTTTATGCACTGAACTTATAAAATGCTTAGCATTCTTAAAGTTTCTAGACATTGGAAAACAGATTCTTAGTAGATAACTTGATTCCTTCAATTCTTCTTAATCTAGTTAATGCCCTTGTAATATATACATGGCAATTCTCTCTACTCATAAGACTTATGAACATCTCTGTTCTAAGGAAACAACTTTTAGATTTCCGTTCATTTCTAGCATTAGGAAAAAAAAGCTGGAATGCTTCATTTTATAGTATAACAAAATTCCTATCTTAGTGACTGGAGGAAAAAGAACAGTAAGATAGAGCCATAATAATGAAACCCATCTCAAAAAACTTTGTCACATCATTAAAAAACAAAATTTAGTGGTAGAGTATAACATGAAAGTTATTCTAAGTATGAATTTAAAGAGTATAAAGCAAAGCGTGAAAACAAAATTAGCTCATGGTCCATTTATTTATCAATTCATTCAACAAACATCTGGTAATAACGTGTTGCGGGAGCTAAAGTAGAGAACAAGAACAAAATGGACCCAACTGTCACCCTTATGAAAGGTAAATTCCTTTTTTTTTTTAATTTTTAATTTTTTTTTAATAAACATATAATGTATTATTAGCCCCAGGGGTACAGGTCTGTGAATCACCAGATTTACACACTTCACAGCACTCACCATAGCACATATCCTCCCCAATGTCCATAACCCCACTCCCCTCTCCCTCCCCCCTCCCCCCAGCCACCTTCAGTTTGTTTTGTGAGATTAAGAGTCTCTTATGGTTTGTCTCCCTCCTGATCCCATCTTGTTTCATTTATTCTTTTCCTACCCCCCAACTCCCCCACGTTGCATCTCCACTTCCTCATATCAGGGAGATCATGTGATAGTTGTCTGAAAGGTAAATTCTTATGGGGAAAAATGAGTAAGAAGAAATTAGGGAAATATGTGCTACAGCTGGTTGACAAAAATGGAGAATCAAGAAGAGATATAGAGCAGAAGTATAAAAAGGGATTGAGGTTATGGGTTTTAAAGAATGATCACAGAGGAAGTATTGTAATAGTGATATTTAAGCAAACGCCTGCAGAAGGTAAGTAAAGCTGATACTTGGGGAAGAAACTTCCAGAAGTCAATATACTGAGTGAGAAGTTTTTGGTTTGTTCTAGAATGATTGAGGATGCCAGTGTGGCTTGATGACTGTAGTGTTATGTCAGACTTAGTCTCAAAGTGACATATAATTCTTATATTTTGTATCCATTTCCTTAAGCCTTTATTTTGCCCCTATTTATTGGTTTGTGTCTCTTTGTTTTTTACCAATCACTTAACTTTTTCCCTCACATTATTAACAAGTCTTTGAAACCATTTTAGTCAATGCAGAATACATTATTTTGGATATATCATGGTTTACTTAAACATTACTTTTTGTGCACATTTATTTATCATTATAAATCAGTGTAAGTATTACTGCAATGAGCTTCTTTACATATAGATTTTTGCTAATACTTCTGATTATTTCCTTAGCCACAGTGGCCAATGAGTGGTAGGTGACAACAGAATTGAGAAATGATTTCCCATGAGTAAGTATCCCAATTTCCTCCTAGAAATACTAGGGTATCTAGAGAAAGAGAATAAGTAGAGGTATCCATAAATCATGAAGCCTAACTAGGTTATTTTCCCTCAAGAAGAAGAAATATTACACTCTATCATTAGTGTAAGCAAATTGACATTGAAGAAATCAGAATTTGGGGCTCAGGCTGGCGCAGTAGGTTAAGTGTCTGCCTTCGGCTCAGGTCATGGTCCTGGAGTCCTAGGATCAAGCCCCACTTTGGTCTCCCTGCTGAACAGAGGGCCTTCTTCTCCTGCCCCTCACCCCACCCATTGTCACTCTCTCTCGTTCTCTCTCTTGCTCTCTCTCTTTAAAATAAATAAATAAAATCTTTTAAAAAAAGAAAGAAATCAGAATTTGTTTGAGCAAATGTTTTCTTAGATTATAGAGGCCAAAAAAACTATTACTAATGCAAAATACAAACAATGAATAAAATATATCCACGAGTTATTGTTTAGTCAATAAGTTGTGAGGGAAAAACAAGTAAATATTTAACTTGTGGGCTATACATTTCCTTTAGTGTATTATGAAAGGAGAAAAAGAAGAAGAAAGGAAGAAAGAGGGGAAGACAGTGAGAGAGGGAGGGAAACAGGAAGGAAGGGAGAAATAAAGAAAAGAGGTAGGAAGGGAATATCAAGCTTCAAAGTCAATTTTGGGGAATGGGGGTCTAAAATCTGACCTGCTCACCATCACCAAAGCCCAGATACTCAAACTCCCACCGTTCCCCCATTGATAAGATATAGAGAAAATGGAAAATTTGAAACATATGATAATCACTAGAGACCATTAGATAGAGAAGATGGACAATAAAACATAAATAGCAATTATTTGAGGTCTGGACAGAGATGGTCCATATCTCAGCTCTCTCCAGCATGGAGGATGTGATCAGATTTAATTACACAAGAGAGCTTAATGTTACCTTTAAACAACTTGTAGTCAAGAATTACGGAAGGATGTGCTTCTTGGTGAACCCCCTAAATTACAGAGTTACAGAGCTGCCTTATTCAGATTGACTTATAAATTGCTGTAACAATGATAGGAGTTCACACTTTTTTTTCTCTTTTTTGTTATTTTTTTTCCTTCTTTTTTTTTTTCAGCATAACAGTATTCATTGTTTTTGCACCACACCCAGTGCTCCATGCAATCTGTGCCCTCTCTAATACCCACCACCTGGTTCCCCCAACTTCCCACACCCCCAACCCCCTCAAAACCCTCAGATTGTTTTTCAGAGTCCATAGTCTATCATGGTTCACCTCCCCTTCCAATTTCCCCCAACTCCCTTCTCCTCTCTAACTCCCCTTGTCCTCCATGCTATTTGTTATGCTCCACAAATAAGTGAAACCATATGATAATTGACTCTCTCTGCTTGACTTACTTCACTCACCATCATCTCTCCCAGTCCCATCCATGTTGCTACAAAAGTTGGGTATTCATCCCTTTTGATGGAGGCATAATACTCCATAGTGTATATAGACCACATCTTCCTTATCCATTCGTCCGTTGAAGGGCATCTTGGTTCTTTCCACAGTTTGGCAACCATGGCCATTGCTGCTATAAACATTGGGGGAGTTCACACATTTTGATAGGCTCCTAACAGCTAGAGTTTCTCCTGAACTTTTAGAAGGTGGTGGCTGTCATGGCTACAGCCAAAGATCTTAAGATCTCTTGAACAGACAATTAGCTCTAAAGGCAAGGATATTTTATATCTTGCTTTTCAGTAAAATCATGGTAATGAAACTCTCATTTTACTGGTTTCAACTAAACTGATGTCCCTATTATTTTTCTTTAAAAATAAAGCAGGGAAACCATGACCCGAATTCAAAAATGTTGATGAATGGAGAGAGAAAGACAGCTGGATGGGAAAGTCATAGTGTTCTAAATAGCACTAAAACAATAAAAAAGTTTTATTGGATTATAGGAAAGCAACATATCACATAGTCGGCTAGTGGAAAACCTGGATCAGTCTGTCTGGCATATTAGTATAAACCTTCTTAACGGAGAAAGACAGTTTTACCTAAAGGGCTTGTAAAAATGGATGAAGGTCTTAAAAAGCATCTGGTGACTCAGCTCCTCAGAACTGCTGATGTAGTTTTCTACATCCTGAAGCCCAGTCTAGACATGATACAAAGTCACTGAGAAGGCAGTTTCTAAAATACTCACTCGGTAAGTACTGGTGAAGAAAAACTTTGGTAGAGTTGAAAGAGAGACAGGTAAATCTGAGTATGAATTCCATATCTCTACCTTCCTATAGCCATGATATAGATTAAAAAAAAAAATCAACCTCATGAATTCTCATCTTTAGTATTGAATTGCTGATCTCCATAATGTAGAATCGTGGTCGAGTTATGTGGGAACATTTGAGTGTAAAAAGCTCATCATCCAATGACTGCACAGAACACTCATAACATGATAGCTCGCTCTCTCTCTCATTCTTCCTTCCCAATCCAGAAATATTATAATGCCTCAGAGTTTTTCCGTATAATTATCCTCCATAGCATAGATTCTCAAGTTTTGCTGTGATTTTATACAAAATCACCTGAGAATGTTTTTTGAAGGATACCTTTCTCAGAGTCTACCCTCAGGGATTTTGATTCAGGAGGTCTTGAATGTAGCATGAACCTGCATTTTATCAAGTCCTTCCTGTGACTCTAATGGCCCCTTGAAAACATTAATATTTGCCTTCTTTGGTCTATATATGGTGCATTTCCTTTGTATTACTGAATAATTAACTGTATTATCACCAATTACTGAATTTTTTTTCTAAATTCATAGTTTTGCTTTGTTTCTTTCTGCTCATGCATTTATTGACACAGCTCTTGATTTTTTTTATTATTTCTGTCAAAATCATCCATGAACTTTTAGCTTTTGATGCCTTATACTAAAGCAGGAAAGGTATTTATGGTCTTTATTTTTCAGCCAAGGAAACCAGATGAATCAATAGCTAGAGCTCATAATTTAGAAGAAAGAGTTACAACTGAGCTCTATGAGACACTCCTTAAATATTCAAACTTACAAAGAAAAATCTTAAAATAAAATATCTGTAAGTCACTTTCCTAACACTTTATGTGAGAGCTGAAGTGGTCTTGGGCACTGAACATGGCTTAGAAGAAATGTCAACATGTAGGACATATTTTAATTTGGAATCAATCTCATAGAATTATAGCAACTACAAAGATCAGTAAATCAGACCACACAAGAAAATGAATAGCCAAGGACTGATGATGTTTCTCCCATAGAAAGAGATTTTTTTTAGGTGTAGTATCTTGGATTGAGCTGATACATTGTGATAAGAAGCAAATGTAAAGTACAATACATAAACTCAACTAATATAGATCCAGCAATAACTTGATTCATCCAAGAAAATTTTGAGGCAAGTATTGATTTGTTAGTAGGATTTTAAACTTCATCTTTCTCAGGTAATGGGCCAAAATTTGACAATACTTGGTAATAGAGCCTTTAATACACATAAGAATGAGGATGATATATTAAATTAAAACTGACACTCCAGTTTGGGTTTTAAAAAGAATCAGATTATTGTCAGTTATAGATTAGTCTGTCTCTGCTCCTGTCGGCTTCTTCCCTATTGGTTTTGTTTTTCCTTTTATCTTCCTTTCCTATCACACTTGTATTCTTTCTCTCAGTCTCTCTGCACTCCCTCCCTCTCTGTGTTACAGAATTTTTGTAAGTCTACAACCATGAATTCATAACTATAAAAATAGAAAGAAAACATTGTTTATGAGAATCTCAAGATGTACCCTCTCACTCACTGAATTGAGATCTGGCTAAATAATGGTGTCTCTAAAGAAAATAAATACTTCTGACTTACAATGGAAAGAACCACTGGGGCATGTTTCTGATTCAAAAATCATTGCGAGAGCATTTTAAATGGATGTTTTAATATATGGCTCTAACAGTTGCTGCCAAGTACAATATAATTTTGCGACACATTGTTATTCCTAAAAACTTTTGTTACTTCAACAACAGTTTGTTTTGACTCACTCCACCAAGTGGTCACTTGGCTAATTTTCAAAATTTAGAGAAAGAGAGAAGTACAGTTCATTTATAAGTTTTCTTCAGGTTTTAGAACCTCAAACCTGACAAATGAAAAGTATTCACTTAGATATAATAAATCAAATTTCTTAAAAGACTTAAAATATATTATTCCCATTAATGACATAGAGAAGAAAGCTTATCTTTCAACTCCATCTGTCCTCACTCCTGAAATACAATATATATGTTGAATGAATGTGTGAGTAAACCAATGATACAAAAACAAACAAATGAGTCATCTGCAGATATTAAGGGCACAGATAGGTTCGTTTTAAAATTTTTTTTATTAAGCTTTTTATTTTGATTCCAGGAGAGTTAACATACTGTGTTGTATTCTTTTCACTTGTACAAGATAGTGTTTCAACGATTCTATACATTCCCTAGTGCTCATCATGATAGGTGTGCTCTTAATCCCCTTCACCTTTTTCACCCATCCCCCTACTGACCTCCCCTCTTTTCTTTCGTTTTTTTTTTAAGTACACAATTTATTGGATTATGAATATGTTGGGAATCATTCCAAAGCTGTGAAGCCTCCTCTACTCCTACATGGTTTGTTTTTTTGCTTTTGTTTTTGTTTTTAAGATTTTATTTATTCATTTGTGAGAGAGAAGAGTGAGCATGGGCAGGGGGAGGAGACAGAAGTGGGGGAGAGGGGGGACCCAGAAGGAGAGGGAAGGAGCAGAAGGAGAGGGAGAAGCAGATTCCCTGCTGGAGCTGGAATGGGGCTTGATCCTAGAACCTTGAGATCATGACACTGCCCTGAGAGGGAGACACTTAACTGACTGAGCCACCCAGGTCCCTCTGCTACAACATGTTTTAACTCAAATCCATTGCCCCCTTCTACATCCTCTCAAAAATGAGAAATGGGTTGCACTGACTATAGAAATAAGTCAAAGCAGCTACCATCTACTAAGTTAGTTCCATTCAGTGCATGCTTTATTCACACACATTGATGTCCCCTGTAGCAGAAGTATTGCTTACTCTGTAGTTCTTAACCCTCAGAGCAGAAATGAACGTTAATACTCCTCTTGATGCATTTGATGTTTGGTTCCGTGTGACTACATTTAAATTTTATACTTGCAAGTTGGATGCCTACAAAAGGAAGAAAGTCCAGCATAACCTAAACTGATTACCCTAAAATTCCACATTTACAACTTCATGTATGTGAACAATGACAGGATGATAAAAATTTGTGAGATATCTGGACATTTGTGTTCTTGTAAGTCTGAAAGTATCATATTAATAAAAGTGATAATCCCTTAGTAAGTATAAGAGAGAGAGAGGTAGCAAGTGAGCGAGCTCATTAGTCGAAAATACAAGAAAATGTAGAGGCAAACACCACTAGAAATCCTGCAGACTCTAAAGATAAGACAATGTTATGAACAACAGCACCATTACATTTAACAACCTAGATGAAATCAATGAATTCTTTCAAAACACACTTTGTCTATCAAAATAAACCCGAACAGAAACAGAAAAATTAAATAATATATATATTAAATAAATGTAATCAATAACTTAAAATGTTCCAAGAAACAAAGCTTTGGGCATAGATGGCTCACATTTGAATTCTTCCAAACTTTCCATTAGGAATAACATGATTCTTCACAGAATTTTTCAGAAAGGAGAGACCACTTCCCAATTCATTTTATGAGACAAGCATTATCCTGACACTATCATGAGACAAATATTACATGAAAAGCAAATTATAATACCACATCACTCATAAATATAAATGCAAAAATCGTAAAACAAAATAGAAAAGGACAATACAGGGGCACCTGCATGGCTCAGTCAGTTAAATGTCTGCCTTCAGTTCAGGTCATGATCCTGGTGTCCTGGGATGGAACCCCAAGTCTCCACTTCCTGCTCAATGGGGAGACTGCTTCTCCCTCTGCCCTACCCTTCTCCTCCTACTTCCCCTACCTTCTACCCTTCCCCCTCCACCCTCATGCCCTCTCCCTCTCTCTCAAATAAACAAATAAAATCTTTAAAAAGAAAGAAAAGGACAATACATCTGGCCAAATTAGGTTAAAAAATTTTTATTGAAGAATAGTTGACATATGATATTTTACTGGTTTCAGATATACAACCCAGTGATTGGATATTTATACACATTATCAAATAGCTACCACAATAGGTGTTGTTAACATCTGTCACCTTACAAAGCTGTTAAAATATCATTGACTACATTCCCTATACTGTTCTCATATCTTATTTATTCTCCTATTACATTCTCATATCTTATTTATTTTATAACTGAACACTGAACTTCTTATTCCCCTTCGCCTATTTTGTTCACTGCATAACCCTCCCCTCTGGCAGCCATCAGTTTGTTCTTTGTTATGTGTCTGTTTCTGTTTTGTTTTTGCAGATTCCACATAAGTGAAATCATGTGGTATTTGTCTTTCTCTGGCTAACTGACTTCACTTAGCATAAATCCTTCTAGGTTCACCCATGTTGTCACAATGGCAAGATTCCATTATTTTTGATGGCTGAGTAATATATATTTATTTATTCATCTATCAATGGACATTTAGTTGCTTCCACGTGTTGACTATTGTAAGTTATGCTGAAATGAACATAGGGAAGCATATGTTTTTTTGAATTAGTGTTTTCATTTCTTTGGATAAATACCCAGAAGTAGAATTACTGGATTGTACGGTACTTATGTTTATAAGTTCTTGAGGAACCTCCACATTATTTTCTATGGTAGCTGCACACATTTACATTTCTACTAACAGTGCATGAGGATTCTCTTTCCTATAAATCTTGCTAACCCTGGGGCACCTGGGTGGCTCAGGGGATTAAGGCTCTGCCTTCGGCTCAGGTCATGATCTCAGGGTCATGATCTCAGGGTCATGATCTCAGGGTCATGGGATCGAGTCCTGCGTCGGGCTCTCTCTCAGCAGGAGCCTGCTTCCTCCTCTCTCTCTGTCTGCCTCTCTGCCTACTTGTGATTTCTGTCTGTCAAATAAATAAATAATCTTTAAAAAAAAATCTTACCAACCCTTGTTACCCTGTCTCTCTGATACTAGCCATCCCCACAGGTGTGAGGTCATATCTCATTGTGGTTTTGATTTGCATTTCCCTGATGATAAGTGATGCTGGACATTTTTTCATGTGCCTCTTGGCCATCTATATGTCTTCCTTGGGAAAATGTCCATTTAGGACCTCTACTGACTTTTTAATTGGATTTATTTTAATAATTAGCTGTACAAGTTCTTTGTATATTTTGGATGTTAACCCTTTATTGGATATATCATTTGTGAATATTTTCTCCCATTCGATAGGTTATCTTGTCAGTTGATAGTTTCCTTCACTGTGCGAAAGCTTTTTAGTTTGGAGGTATGAAGAAAGTTCTTGGGTGATGGAGTGCTCTGAATGTTAAAAAGGTTATTGAGTAAGTTAAGTAGATGTATTCATCTGTTAAAATTGATCAAACTAGACATTTAAGATCTATGAATTTCACTCTATATAAATTATACCTCAATAAACTTAACATTTGGGGAAGGAAGAAATTAAGAAATTAAATCATAAGAATTGTGGAGCTGAGAGTTTTTTATTAGTAATATCCAAAATAAATATTCATATTTATTATTAGTAACTTAGTCTGCTTATATTTTAACTATGACAATGTACCTACTTATAACTCTCAAGTGTACCAATAAATTATCAAATAATTAGTCTTTAGGAACATTGCATATGACCTATTACATATTTACAATATTTAGCAAGTAGTTTTGATATACTCCATCTTGACATTAAAGAAGAAGATTAAGCAAAGGGGAAGTAAAATAAGAAAGAAGTTGATAAAAATGAACAGTGTAAAGAAAGGTACGGTATAAGCCTTCATGGCCTCCTTTAATTCACTCAGCACCAAACAATGATTATGTGTTACCACTAAACACATTGTTATCTGCTGGAGGTTTATAAAAGAAAATATAAAACATGAAGTGAGGAACGATTTCTGATATAATTTAAGGATAAGTTTTACATGTAAGAATTAAGTAACAGCAATGCAATGTTTAATTATTTCTCAAAATCAGCGATAGAAGTTGTGAATATGTAGAGAAAGATGGAGAAACAATATTCACAGTACTGGTTTTATTTTATTTTCCTGTCATTGAGTCTGAGAATTTAAACTGAACCCTTAGGAAGGGGACATTATAGTGGCAATACTTCTTCCTTCTGTCTCTATGAAGGTAATGTCAGTCAGTGGGAATGAATCCCCAGAGTGGTGTTGGGGTTGAATGTAAGGACCCATAGATTAATGTATGTAGGAGAGGTGTATTTGGGCGGCAGATTGAGAGTTTTGGTCATGTGTGTCCAAGATTGCATTTGGGGCACTTATACCATAAAAAAAAGATAAAGGGCAAGGCAACGTATTTGACCCTAAATCATTGATTTTTGTTGTTGTTGCTGAAATAGGAACACAAATGCTTACTAAACCTCCAGATGTTTCAAAAAATGCTAGGCTTGAATGAGATGACAATCTCGAGGTGGACAGGCTAAGAGAATTTCCAAGGACTACCAACCCCCAAGAACACAATCATATGCATACTGAGACTTCCATCTTTCTTCTCTTTGAATATCACTCTATTATGTTTTGTCTGTTTTAAAAATAAATTAGGTAATTTGCTCTGTTGCCCTTCCTCATTTCCTTGAACATCTCATTTCTTAAAACAAATGAAAATATGCTGTGATCGCAATGCATGACAATATAACTCAGAAGATTGAAACTGAGCATCTTAATTGCCATTTAAAATCATTTGATATTTCATTTACAAGCAGAACTTTTCATATCGTCCTCATATGTGTTTCTGGGATACCCAAATAAATGATATCTTTCATCATTATTTCATTGTCACCCTCCAAAATCCCTATATTCTGAGAACTGAAAATGAGATATTCCTTTATATCCCATAAAAAATTAGCCAAGTTTATTTGTTGCAACCAGTAATGTCCTATATAAATTTAGCTGATTTGCCAACTTATTTTTCTCATTTACAAAGAGAAAGCAAACTATTTTGTCCACATAAACAATTTAAAAAATTATGCCAAATGGGATGTTATAAATAAAAGTGTTTTACGTATCTAAGAAAAAGAGGAAAAAAATAAAATTCTTACTATAATTATAAATATCAACTATTCAATTATTTGTAGTCATTTTGAAACAGGCATGCTGGAAGAACAGGAGTCAGTCTAAAGTCAAGGATGAGGACCCTGGAAGAGAAGTCTGAGGAGTCCAGAGTCCATTAAAGGACCTGGCTCTAACACAGGTTACGTGGGTTCCCTTATTTTCTCCCTAGAATATGGGCAGATTTATACTGTTTAAATTTAGTATTAATGATACCATTAAAAGTGAAACATTTTGTGTAATCTCAAGATGGAAACCAAATGAAATAGGAACTGCTTTAGTTGAATCTAGGAAGCTGGGCTCAGAGTTTCTCCATCTGCCCTCTCATTTTCCTCCCAATAGGGAATTTCCCAGATTCTCTTGACATTGACTATCTGAGTGATCCTTTCCATTTTAAAAATCCTATAAACAAAATTCCTCAAATGTGTGCTGACTCAAATCCCTTATTCCCGTGATCTGTTTCTTTTCTCCTACTTCTACTGAACTGTAACTGACTTGACATACTGCCCTCCTGACTTTCATCAGTTCAAATTCTGATTGCTATATTCCTTTTCTTTTTCCCAAAGCATGTTGCTGGCAGTTCTCTTTTGATAATCTTGATATGCCAACTCAACTAAAAAGTTCTGGCTCCCTCTCTTTCAAGTATCAACCAATTCCATTGTGCTGTTCACCAGCTGCAAAACCTTTGTAGGCACCACTGCTTGGGGCAATCCAATACAAAAAAATCTACCAAGTAGTAATCTGTCTTCAAACTCTATTTGTAAGCTTATTGTCAAAAACTGCCCCGTATTAGTTAATTTCATGATAAATACACACCCTTCATATTTTCAAACATGCATTGCAAACTCCCATCTCCCTGTATGTCTTTTATTTCTGTCTTTCCACATGAAGTATCTTACTACACATTTCTCACTTATGCGAATTCAAGATCTTTTTCTAGTCAAGATTGTTTTTTAAAAAATAGTCCTTTATGGGACGCCTGGGTGGCTCAGTTGGTTAAGCAGCTGCCTTAGGCTCAGGTCATGATCCCAGCATCCTGGGATCGAGTCCCACATCGGGTTCCTTGCTCTGCAGGGAGCCTGCTTCTCCCTCTGCCTCTGCCTGCCATTCTGTCTGCCTGTGCTCGCTCTCTCTCTCTCTCTCTCTCTCATAAATAAATAAAATCTTTAAAAAAAAATAGTCCTTTGAACACAATCTCACTCAAACTAACTGAAGTAACAAATAGAAGGTTTACTTCTTTTAGATAGTGATTTCACAGTTCCAAGGAATGAGACGTAAACTGAAGTCAAATACATGCACAGGAACCAGAAAGTCAGGAACCTACAGCATGTTCCCCATTTCTCTCTTCTCTGCTTATCTCTAGATACCTCCCCAAATCTCTTCTCCCTGTGGGCAAGTTCCCTCCACTTGCTCTTTTACATGTAGCCCAAGAGGGCTACCAGAGGCACCTCTGCATGTTTAAACCAATACCAGTTCTGATTTGGTTTGCATGTTCTCTCTTTAAGGACCACAAAAATCCCCCATTTTCCATGGAGTCTTGCCTCTAAGCTCTTTGTACACACATTTACAGACTTCAAATAACTCCTAGGATTACTTGAGTGTGAACCGTTTGGATTGGGGGATAGCAAACTTGTTCATGAACTGAAACGGCAAACTCCAAGGGTGCCCTCTCTTCTATGGGTGAGTGGAAAGTGTTTAGACACAAGAGTGAAATTTTGTAATAGGGAGAAAAGGTGCTTTTTAAAGTTTGTTGACTAACCTTAAGACAAGCTTCAAAATGATGAATCTCCTCTTTGCTATGTAACCTATTTAAATAATCTCTTTAGATGTTTGGACCAAAATTCATCACCAAATTCATCAGTAGTACCTTTAGAATTAGGTATAGGCACAGAGAATTATTTTGGACTCTGGACCTCTAATTAAAAACAAACAAACTTTGTTTTATCATTCCAACTGTGGCTACTTACCTAAGGATTTACCTAAGCATATGTCAGTGAAAATTCTCAAAGGTGTGGAAACTAATTGGAAGAATGCCAGTGTTTAATAGGAATATCATAAGCTCTCTCCCATGCTCAGATAAATCTAAATTGCAGAGATGTTTTCCTAATCCCCGTGCTAATATATGACATTGTCTTCATAGATTTGTAATAATTTACATGGCAGGGAGCATTAGAGATAATTAAATATATTGTATCTATTTTATCTACGTACTGCAATTAATTTCTGCTTACTTGCATGTGCATGTCTCCACAGCAGTAACATCTGCTTTTACTCATTTTCCCCTTGCACTTCCAGGATTCAACAAATATGGATTAT
Source organism: Lontra canadensis (assembly GCF_010015895.1). Classification (NCBI taxonomy): domain Eukaryota; kingdom Metazoa; phylum Chordata; class Mammalia; order Carnivora; family Mustelidae; genus Lontra; species Lontra canadensis. The sequence goes on from NW_022631005.1 coordinate 30,073,713, forward strand.
CCAATTCTAGACTGACATGCTTTTGAAGAGAATATATTTGCAGCTCACGAAGTAATGCCTTGGGCTATATATAGAAAGGGGATTTTCTGACAAAAGAGTATCATTGATATCTCTTATATAAATGTTAATATCAGTTTACCCTAACAAAATCTATAAATGGCTCCCCGAGGCATACCTTGCACTTATTTATATGTTTCCATAAAGAGAAAAAGACAAAGAATGACCCTATCAAGGAACAAGTACATTACAATTAAATACATATACCATAAATATTGCCTCTTTTCTATGTCCTGACACGTAGTGCATAGACCTACTGATTAGGAAACCAGTGGCCTGTGCTATGGTCTGAATGTTTGTGTCCCTCTGAAATTTATATGTTGAAAGCCTAATTCCCAAGGTGATGGTATGTGGGGTTTGGGGAGTTGATTTGATCATGAGAGTGAAGTCCTCATGATTGGGATGAATACCCTTATGACCAGAGACCAGGAGAGCTAATTTGCCCCCTCTGCCAAGTGATACTACAGTGAAAGACAGCCATCCAAAAGGAAGTGTGCACTCACTAGACACTAAATCTGCTGGCTCCATGATCTTGGAATTCCCAGCCTCCAGAGTTATGAGAAATCAATGTTTGGTGTTTGCAAGCCACTCAGTTTATAGCATTTTTGTTATAGCAGCCTTAATGGACCAAAATAACTCAAGATTTCTGAGAATTTGGATTTGATGGTCTAAGTATTGTTTTTGAACTGGATGGTGAAAAATCTTAAATTGTGAAAGTAAGTTGTCTGAGTTGTTTTTATGTCTGCTCAGCATCTAAAATAGGAGTAGTTGTCCTTCAATAATTATTTCTTAATAGATGAAAAGAATGAAGGCAAAGGGAAGTTAAGGAGACATTGACTTTATACAATTATTTTCAAACTTGCTTTGTAAGTATAATGGATGAACTTGTATCTTAAAATGCAGCCCCTGAGCAATCTACATCGTCATCATACATGACCTTTCTTTAAGTGTAGCCCATCTTCCATTCCTCAGTCTTCTTGCCTAGATGAAGAACAGGTTTTACTCCCTTTCTTACTGTCCATTTTATGTTTCCAAAATTATGGTGGATATGGACACTAAGTATAGCCCACAAGCCATCTCCTCTCTCCCCACCTCTTTAGAGGCTCAGCAATTGCCTTAATCAAATGGGGAAGGGGGTAGACATTCTGAGAAATCACCACTTCCTGTGGACATCCATATAGTTGTTTTTAGGTCTGGCTTTTTTATTCTGCTAGGGAAATCTTTGCAATTCTGTCTTTTGTCCTTACCAGTGTAAAACAATAATCAGAGCTGAACAGTAGTTAAGATAATAAAAGCAAATTTTGTTTAGAAGTATTGTAATGGGGGAAAAGAAACCTCAGTATAGAGCTAGTCTCAATTCCAAATACAAGATGGACCCATGGGAAGTTATAGCCAGAGAATAGAGTGGGGTTTGATGGATGGAAAAGTATTAAGGGGAAGCACTAGGAATCAGAGGAGATTATGGTTAAACCCATCTAACAGGATTCTTACTGAAAGCAGGCTAGGGTGATCAAACTTGGGAAATGGCAGAGGATGAGGAACTCAATCGGATATCAGGGGTGATCAGATATGAGGGAACTGCCCATTCATTAATCTGCTAAGTAATTACTGGGTAGTATCTTTGGATATAATCAAACAAATATTTACTAAGCAACAACTGTATTTATTTTTAATCATTTAATGATATTTTATTGAACAACTACTATCTGCCTGCTGTATTTCTAGATGTGAGGTATATAGCAATAAATAGAACACAGGTTGTACCCTGATGGATTTGACTTTCTAGTTGGAAAGGAACAGAGTATAAACAAATCAAGTAAGTATAATACATGGTATTTGGGTGGAGTTACATTCTATAGAGAAAAAATGAAGCAGGGAAAGAGGACAGAAAATCTGAGTTGGTGGGAGTGTTACAGTATTAGATAGTGTGGCCAGGGTCTCACTGAGAAGGCAGCATTTGGATAAAGACTTAATGGGGACGAAAAGGATGGCATTGGGTTTATCCAAGGAAATGTGTTTCGGGAAGGGAGAGAAGCAACAAGAAAGTCTTCACATGGGGGTAGCAGACAGATTTGAAGAACAGAGATACACCAGTCTGACTGGGGCAGCAAGAGTTAACACGAGGCTTACAGAAAATGAGTGCAGAACAGTAATGGAGGAAAGAGACCAATTAGGTAAATCCTTAAGGAATTTCACTGGCTTTGATTCTAAGAAGACCAGAAAATATTAAAAGGTTTTAAATAGCTATGTCGGATGAACTGACTTAGGTTTTGCAGATATAACAATGACTACCCTCTGTAGAGATTAGATTAAAAGGGGCCACAGGAAGACTCAGGGAAACCGAGGAGATCCTTGACAATAAACTGGGTGAGAGATTGAGGGTGGGCTTGGAATAGAGTGAAAGTGGGTGGAAATGAGAATAGTGGTTGGATTGTGGACATATTTTGAAGGTAGAAACTAAATTATTTGCTAATGGATTACATGCTAATAGATGGGTTTGAAAGACATAGAAGAGTCAAGAATGATCCTAAAAATTTTGACCTGCACAACTGGAAGATAGGAGATGCCATTTACTGAGGTGAAAGACACAGTAGGAACAGCAAGTTGGGGAGTTGGTAATCAGGAGCCCAGATTATAACATGTTAGCTTTGAATGCCAATTTAATATTGAATAGAAGTGTAAAATAGCCAGTTGAACAGAAGAGGGAAAAAACAACTCTGGATTTTATGGAACACATTTAGGTAGAGGTGTCAATTTGGAAGTCAACAGAATATAGAGGTTCATAAAGATGTAAGGTCTAAGGGAGATCTTGAGGAAAGCTGTGTGGAATGAAAGGAGCTGAGGCTCTAAGGTGCTACAATATTTAATGCTTGAAGGGAATGAGTAGGACCATGCCAAGAAGACAAAGAAGGAAAATCTAGAGAGATGCCAGATGAATATGGCCTCCTTGGAGCAAGTGGAGAACTGTGGGTTCACACAGGAGAGAAAGAACAGCTCTAACACAGGCAGCTGATAAGGAACAGGAAGATAGAGTACTGAACTTGGGATTTAGTAACATAGAAGTTCTTGCTGACCTTGATAAGAGAAGCTGGTGGAAGGGTGGTAGTCACCGCCTGATGAGAGGAGGTCCAATGGAGAACAGAGGAGAAGAATTAGAAATAATGTGGTGCATAAACAATGAATTTTGGAACATTGAAAAAAAATAAAATTTAATTTAAAAAAAGAAATAATGTGTATTGAAAAAATTTTTAAAGAATTTTATTTTAAAAAGAAGAATGAAGGGGTGGCTGGAAGCAAAAGTGGGGTTACTAGAGGGCCAAGAATTGTGTTATGTTGAGGAAATATGAGAGGTATGATGCATAGGCCTATTTTCAGTGAACATAGAGCTTTAGCACCTAGTTCCAGTCCAGGAGGAAGTTAACATCTCTTTGTTTAGATAATAATGTAATCTGTTAAACCATTGAGTAAAAACATCCACTAGCCTGCATCCAAAATGAGTGGCACAATGGACGTGGGAAATTAGAGAAGAGTGAGCCGAGTCACTTCCAGAGACTTCCTGGAAGAGGTGAAGCAGGAGCCAAGCACTGACATCTCAGTGCATGAGAACAAGTGGAGGAAATAGTTGAACTGGTGTTTTTATTCTCAACATTTTCATAAGACTGAAATTTGTATCACTTTGACAAATCCTAGAAGACAGTGATCATTTCTCTTGCTCTCAACTGTTACCGTAAATTGCCCAATGCATTCAGCCGGGCCCAGCTTATGTCACTCCAGCAGACAGATTGCAGACATGGCAGCCACAGGCACTGAACACTGTCGTGCCGAGCCAGTTCCTAATGAGGAGATGCCAACTCTGCCCTGTGAGTCAGGCCTAGAATCACAGACTGAAACCAGCACTTGGAGTCAATCTCAGAGTCATTAGCTCTTCTCCTTACCCCAATGTGAGTTAAAGGATTTCTGATAAACTGACTTCACAGACATTATATTAAATCATTTGACCGGTTTAAGAGCTATCCTTCTACTTTGTCCAATTCCTACTTTAGCTGAAGAGCTGCTTCCAAGAGACTGACAGGAGGAATTAATTTCTTGTCACCAGGAAGGTCAACCATTGGATTTGCTGGCTGTAGGGATCATTTATTGTAGGAGAACCTGAGATTAAGATGTGAATTGTCCTGTATGATGATTTAAAAAAAGCTCACCAGCTGGCCTTTGCACAGTTGGAATATTACCTTTCTGGGGTGTCCGATTTGAGTGGTACTAGTTAACTTACTTATCTCCATTTGCTCCGTCCCAGCGATATTGTCTTAGAGCTGGAAATGACCATCATGCATACAATTTCTGAAGAGTCCCATAATTTGCTTGGTTAAGTCTTACTGGCTTACATCCTATCTCTGCCACAGTTGGGTGTGGATGGATGAAATCCACGGAAGTGAAAATCAGAAAGGGACTCAAACCCGATGGCATTTACTGAGTAGCACTGATGAGATCCACCTATAAAGCAAGAAATTTTTAGGGCAGATTTTGCACCTTCAGTTAATTATTTGGTTGGAAACAACACTAACATAAAATCAGCATACGATCTACAGGAGAGTACAGGTGATAGGAGGCGTGGCATACAGATTTCTGTCACCCATGAGTTGACATATTGGGAACTGTAAGTCAAAACTACTGGGATACTAACTGCCAAACTGGTGATGAGGGATCAAATTAATTATGAGGGGCTGGGGCGCCTGGGTGGCTCAGTGGGTTAAGCCTCTGCCTTCAGCTCAGGTCATGATCTCAGGGTCCTGGGATCGAGCCCCACATGGAGCCTCGCATCTGGCTCTCTGCTCAGGAGGGAGCCTTCCCCCCGCTCTCTCTCTGCCTGCCTCTCTGAATACTTGTGATCTCTCTCTCTCTGTCAAATAAATAAATGAAATCTTAAAAAAAAATAATGAGGGGCCACTAGTGGTGTAGCTACCTTTACACACACTAGCTAGAAAGAGGAATCTCTTCAGATGAGGACTCTGCTTCATGAAAGACTTTCCTCATTTACACATCTTCTTTCTTTTTCAAATTTTTTTTTTATTTTGTTATAAACATATAATGTATTATTAGCCCCAGGGGTACAGGTCTATGAATCGCCAGGTTTACACGCTTCACAGCACTCACCATAGCACATACCCTCCCCAAGGCCCATAACCTCACCACCCTCTCCCTACCCCCCGCCCCCTGGCCACCCTCAGTTTGTTTTGTGACATTAAGAGTCTCTTATGTTTTGTCTCCATCCCGATCCCATCTTGTTTCATTTATTCTTTTCCTACCCCCCAACTCCCCCACGTTGCATCTCTACTTCCTCATATCAGGGAGATCGCATGACAGTTGTCTTTCTCTGATTGACTTATTTCTATGCATCTTCTTTACAATATTTAGGTTTTAAAAACAATAGCAGAACAGAACCAATAAGAATTTTAAAACCATGCTTCTGAGACAAAAGAAGGTCAGCAGGCCTTTATTTCAACTAAATTCCTAGACTGGATTAGCTCTTTAAAGGAAAGACCTTATTCTAGGCTTCCTGGGGCAGAAGTTGAATACTCGTTCTTTATTTTAGTTCTTACAAGGCTTGGATTGCTGGACCATAGCTACCTCCCAGGATGCCAGTAACCACCTGTATAAAGAAGCTTCGATAGTCCTTGGGGTATTCACATGAGAAAGTGAAACAATCATCCACAGAGTGGCATGGAGAGACTAGCGCTGTGGATTTTCAGTACAACCTTATTTTCCTTTCTATTACTGAGGGAGAAATACTGAAAACAAGACTATTACTTAAAACTTAGGTGATTTATCTCAATAGATGCTGAAAAAGCATTTGACAAAGTACAGCATCCCATCCTGATCAAAACTCTTCAAAGTGTAGGGATAGAGGGCACATACCTCAATATTATCAAAGCCATCTATGAAAAACCCACCACAAATATCATTCTCAATGGAGAAAAACTGAAAGCTTTTCCGCTAAGGTCAGGAACACAGCAGGGATGTCCATTATCACCACAGCTATTCAAATAGTATTAGAAGTCCTAGCCTCAGCAATCAGAAAACAAAAGGAAATTAAAGGCATCCAAATCGGCAAAGAAGAAGTCAAACTATCACTCTTCACAGATGATATGATACTATATGTGGAAAACCCGAAAGACTCCACTCCAAAACTGCTAGAACTTGTACAGGAATTCAGTAAAGTGTCAGGATATAAAATCAATGCACAGAAATCAGTTGCATTTCTCTACACCAACAACAAGACAGAAGAAAGAGAAATTAAGGAGTCAATCCCATTTACAATTGCACCCAAAACTATAAGATACCTAGGAATAAACCTAACCAAAGAGGCTAAAAATCTATACACAGAAAACTATAAAGTACTCATTAAAGAAACTGAGGAAGACACAAAGAAATGGAAAAATGTTCCATGCTCCTGGATTGGAAGAACAAATATTGTGAAAATGTCTATGCTACCTAAAGCAATCTACACATTTAATGCAATTCCTATCAAAATACCATCCATTTTTTTTTTCAAAGAAATGGAACAAATAATCCTAAAATTTATATGGAACCAGGAAAGACCTCGAATAGCCAAAGGAATAGTGAAAAAGAAAGCCAAAGTCAGTGGCATCACAATTCCAGACTTCAAGGTCTGTTACAAAGCTGTCATCATCAAGACAGCATGGTACTGGCACAAA
>NW_022631005.1:30090482-30123356 GCF_010015895.1 Lontra canadensis
GCGGTCTTTTCTGGTTCCATATAAATTTTAGGATTATTTGTTCCATTTCTTTGAAAAAAATGGATGGTACTTTGATAGGAATTGCATTAAATGTGTAGATTGCTTTAGGTAGCATAGACATTTTCACAATATTTATTTTTCCAATCCGGAGCATGGAACATTTTTCCATTTCTTTGTGTCTTCCTCAATTTCTTTCATGAGTACTTTATAGTTTTCTGAGTATAGATTCTTAGTCTCTTTGGTTAGGTTTATTCCTAGGTATCTTATAGTTTTGGGTGCAATTGTAAATGGGATTGACTCCTTAATTTCTTTTTCTTCTGTCTTGTTGTTGGTGTAGAGAAATGCGACTGATTTCTGTGCATTGATTTTATATCCTGACACTTTACTGAATTCCTGTACAAGTTCTAGCAGATTTGGAGTGGAGTCTTTTGGGTTTTCCACATATAGTATCATATCATCTGCGAGGAGTGATAGTTTGACTTCTTCTTTGCCGATTTGGATGCCTTTAATTTCTTTTTGTTGTCTGATTGCTGAGGCTAGGACTTCTAGTACTATGTTGAATAGCAGTGGTGATAACGGACATCCCTGCCGTGTTCCTGACCTTAGCGGAAAAGCTTTCAGTTTTTCTCCATTGAGAATGATATTTGCGATGGGTTTTTCATAGATGGCTTTGATAATATTGAGGTATGTGCCCTCTATCCCTACACTTTGAAGAGTTTTGATCAGGAAGGGATGCTGTACTTTGTCAAATGCTTTTTCAGCATCTATTGAGAGTATCATATGGTTCCTGTTCTTTCTTTTATTAATGTGTTGTATCACATTGATTGATTTGCAGATGTTGAACCAAACTTGCAGCCCTGGAATAAATCCCACTTGGTCGTGGTGAATAATCCTTTTAATGTACTGTTGAATCCTATAGGCTAGTATTTTGGTGATAATTTTTGCATCTGTGTTCATCAAGGATATTGGTCTGTAGTTCTCTTTTTTGATGGGATCCTTGTCTGGTTTGGGGATCAAGGTGATGCTGGCCTCATAAAATGAGTTTGGAAGTTTTCCTTCCATTTCTATTTTTTGGAACAGTCTCAGGAGAATAGGAATTAGTTCTTCTTTAAATGTTTGGTAGAATTCCCCCGGGAAGCCGTCTGGCCCTGGGCTTTTGTTTGTTTGGAGATTTTTGATGACTGTTTCAATCTCCTTACAGGTTATGGGTCTGTTCAGGCTTTCTATTTCTTCCTGGTTCAGTTGTGGTAGTTTATATGTCTCTAGGAATGCATCCATTTCTTCCAGATTGTCAAATTTGTTGGCATAGAGTTGCTCATAATATGTTCTTAAAATTGTCTGTATTTCTTTGGTGTTAGTTGTGATCTCTCCTCTTTCATTCATGATTTTATTTATTTGGGTCCTTTCTCTTTTCTTTTTGATAAGTCTGGCCAGGGGCTTATCAATCTTATTAATTCTTTCAAAGAACCAGCTCCTAGTTTCGTTGATTTGTTCTATTGTTTTTTTGGTTTCTATTTCATTGATTTCTGCTCTGATCTTTATGATTTCCCTTCTCCTGCTGGGTTTAGGGTTTCTTTCTTGTTCTTTCTCCAGCTCCTTTAGGTGTAGGGTTAGGTTGTGTACCTGAGACCTTTCTTGTTTCTTGAGAAAGGCTTGTACCGCTATATATTTTCCTCTCAGGACTGCCTTTGTTGTGTCCCACAGATTTTGAACCGTTGTGTATTCATTATCATTTGTTTCCATGAATTTTTTCAATTCTTCTTTAATTTCCTGGTTGACCCATTCATTCTTTAGAAGGATGCTGTTTAGTCTCCATGTATTTGGGTTCTTTCCAAATTTCCTCTTGCGATTGAGTTCTAGCTTCCGAGCATTGTGGTCTGAAAATATGCAGGGAATGATCCCAATCTTTTGATACCGGTTGAGACCTGATTTAGGACCGAGGATGTGATCTCTTCTGGAGAATGTTCCATGTGCACTAGAGAAGAATGTGTATTCTGTTGCTTTGGGATGAAATGTTCTGAATATATCTGTGATATCCATCTGGTCCAGTGTGTCATTTAAGGCCTTTATTTCCTTGTTGATCTTTTGCTTGGATGATCTGTCCATTTCAGTGAGGGGAGTGTTAAAGTCCCCTACTATTATTGTATTATTGTGGATGTGTTTCTTTGATTTTGTTATTAATTGGTTTATATAGTTGGCTGCTCCCACGTTAGGGGCATAGATATTTAAAATTGTTAGATCTTCTTGTTGGACAGATCCTTTGAGTATGATATAGTGTCCATCTTCATCTCTTATTATAGTCTTTGGTTTAAAATCTAAGTGATCTGATATAAGGATTGCCACTCCTGCTTTCTTCTGATGTCCATTAGCATGGTAAATTCTTTTCCACCCCCTCACTTTAAAAGATTTTATTTATTTATTTATTTGACAGAGAGAGAGAGAGAGCACAAGTAGACAGAGAGGCAGGCAGAGAGAGGGGGAAGCAGGCTCACTGCCGAGCAGAGAACCCGATGCGGGGCTCGATCCCAGGACCTTGAGATCATGACCTGAGCCAAAGGCAGAGGCTTAACCCACTGAGCCACCCAGGTGCCCCAACCCCCTCACTTTAAATCTGAAGGTGTCTTCGGGTTTAAAATGATTTTCTTGTAGGCAACATATAGATGGTTTTGTTTTTTTATCCATTCTGATACCCTGTGTCTTTTGATTGGGGCATTTAGCCCATTAACATTCAGGGTAACTATTGAGAGATATGAATTTAGTGCCATTGTATTGCCTGTAAGGTGACTGTTATTGTATATTGTTTCTGTTCCTTTCTGATCTACTACTTTTAGGGTCTCTCTTTGCTTAGAGGACCCCTTTCAATATTTCCTGTAGAGCTGGCTTGGTGTTTGCAAATTCTTTCAGTTTTTGTTTGGAAAAGGACACATTCTTACTGTGAAAGATACAAAAAAAAAAAAAAATTAACAAGTACCATGAAACCAACTGAAAAGCATAACTCACATTTCTTCTCATCAAAGTTACAGAGCACTGAAAGTTGCCATTCATGAAGTTTTTCCTTCTTCATTACTACCCAACTGTCTTCTCAATCAGGTCTGCTTGGAATATTGCAGTCAGTTCCCGATTTCTCTTTCTCCAGCTCTTTATTTATTTATTTATTTATTTATTTTTTAAGATTTTTTATTTATTTATTTGAGAGAGGGGCAGTGAGAGAGAGCATGAGTGAGGAGAAGGTCAGAGGGAGAAGCAGACTCCCCGTGGAGCTGGGAGCCCGATGCGGGACTTGATCCCGAGAGTCCGGGATCATGACTTTAGCCGAAAGCAGTCGTCCAACCAACTGAGCCACCCAGGCGTCCCTCTTTAGCAGTTTTAGCCACCAATCTGGAAACCACTGCGTTTTTTATCCAAATAATGCTGTTATGATGGTGCTCACATATAAGCACACTTTACTTTATAAAAAATTTTAAGAAATATATTTATTTGAGAAAGAGAGAAAGAGGAGTATGAGTTAGGGGAGGGGCAGAGGGAGAACCAGAGAATCTTAAGCAGACTTCTGGCTGATCGAGGAGCCTGACATGGAGCTTGATCCCACTGCCAATGAGATCATGACCTGAGCTGAAACTAAGAATCTGATGCCTTAACTGAGTGAGCCACTCAGGTGCCCCTATAAACACACTTTAGATTACTTCCCTGTTTTTAGGGATAATAAATATCTAGACTCCATTTTTTAAAAAAATATATTTTCCCAACTGCCACTTATTTTTTAGCAGCAACATTTAAAGTTGTATATCTATGGTTTCCTCTTTTCTTTGCATATTTGATTCTGTACCATCCCTTCCCTCCTCTTAGTTTCTTCCCTTTATGAACTCTTTCACTTTCCATTTTTATCTCCATTAAATTATGCAACCTTAAACAACAAAGGTTAAATTAAAACCATAATAATGAGATATCAACACATCAGCCCTAGAAAGCTAAAATTAAATAAACAGAACATATTGTGCATTGGCTAGAATGTAGCACAAGCTAAACTTTAATACTCTGTGGGTAGATGTAAAATAATGCAACCACTTTGGAACATAATGAAGAAGTTTCTTAAAAAATTAAATACCCAGTGCTCCATGCACCACACTGGGTGTGGTGCAAAAACAAGGAATACTGTTATGCTGGAAAAACAAAAACAAAAACAAAAACAAAAAAACATTATGCTAAGTAAAGAAGCCAAATGAAAAAGGTCATATACTGTATGATACATTTATAGGAAATGTCCAGAATAGGCAGAAATAGTGGAAATAACAAAATAGGTTATTGGTTATCTCGGGCTGGAGAATGAGGAGTGACTGCTAATAGGTACTACGTGTTTCTTTTTGGGGTGATGAAACTCTTCTAAACTTAAGTGATAGTGATGGTTGCACAACTTACATGTGCTATAAATAAACAAATTGTGCACTTAAAAAAAATGTTTGGTAGAAATTAAAAAAAAATACAATAAAATAAATAAAAATTAAATACCCTTCTTCCTTAAAACCCAACCATTGCACTTCTAAGTATTTACCTAAGAAAAATGAAATGAAATGCTTATGCAAACAGTTGTATTCAGAAGGTTACACCAGCTTTAATGATAATAGCCCTGAACTGGAAACATCCCAAATATCTATGCAGAGACAAATGGATCAACAAATGTTGGTATATGCATGGCAGTATGAAAATTACAAATGAACTACGAGTGCACACAAAACCATGGATGGATGTCAAAATGATTATTTCATAAGAAAGAAGTCGATCCTACCAAAAAGTTTATACTCTATAATTCTCTTTTTATAAATGATTAGAAAATTAAAACAAACCTATATTGAGAGAGAGATCAGTATTGCCTGGAGAATGGACAATTGATGGGGCATGATTGGAAGGAAAAATTCCAATCAAAAAGTCCAAGGAAAGTTTGGGGGTAAATATGTATGTTTATTATCTTTATTACAGTTATGATTTTATGGGTATTTAGGTATGTCAAACTCATTATTTAACTCATATATTTAAATACATGTGATTTAGTATATGTTGAAAACAGTCCGTTAAAAATTAACGCTAGGAACAATCATCTTGTTTATAACTCAGAGACTTTATTGGTCTAATGAATAGAAGACCAAAGAGAGAATAAGGCACAGAGTTAGGACAACCCTCCAAGTAAGTCTGACATTTTAAGCTCATGAACCTATGAAGGCTGAGGGTCCACATATGGGGAATCTCTCCCAATGAGTAGGACCTAGGAAACAAACTAGGTGGAATGACATGTAGCTGGGACTAGGGACCAGCACAGAAATGTTTCAGTGTCTTTGGATAACAGTGAGTGCTAGAAAAGAGATGAGTCCTGACAGCAGGAACAGAGAATAATTGCAGAGATAGTTTCAAGCTAGATTGAGAGCCAGCTGGTGCTGGACCAATCACCAATAAGTCTTGTAGGGCCATGATAGTGCCCTGGGCCACTGCACAAGCAGCTTCTAGGTTGCTTTACCCAGTACCACAGAACCTTACAGTTATTTCATGACAGGAGCTTGTCCTTATCATCTTGGGTAGGGGATTTATTAACAGACAATAGTCTTAGAAAATGGACACTTAGAACCCCCTCAGACCTTTGAGGGGCTTCTCTTGTCATCATTTACATGTAGTTATCATTACATAGCTTGAAAACTAAGATATCAGACAGAAAGCCTGGAAAGGCTTAAAGGTATGTGGATGTATAGGCAAACCTGAGGTCTTCTGGGGGCTTCCTTTCCACAAAACCCACAAATCTACCTGTACAAATCCTGTACACTTAAAATTCTACCTCCATCATGAAGCTTTTCTGGACCAATATTCTTTGGTATTTTCTGTATATTATTGCACTGTGTTTTGAGCCTATTAATCTCTATCATAAACCTTGAAAATTATTTCTTCCCCCTCTGAACTCCCCAAACTTACATTATCCATATTATTCATATGTTACTTCATTGTATTTGTCTTACTCTGCTGTTTAGATGGGAAGACTTTTGTGTCTTTTGTTGACAGGCAAGTGGACTGTAATTCTGAATGAGGCAGAGTTATTACCTTACAGAATACATATCCCCAAATGAATGTTACAGAATGGAGTCACATGTTATTCTTTGTTACTACGATGAGATGAAAAAAGAGAGAGAGAGAGAGAGAAATGAATAACAGAAGAAACACAAAGAGAGAAAGTTAATATTGATATTGATTACTATTAGTTTTATTACACATAATTTTTAAATTTCTATTTGTTTTTCTAAGATTTCTTTTTTTTTTTTTGAAAGATATTATTTATTTATTTGTTGGAGAGAGAGCAAGAGTGAGTAAGTGAGCACAAGCAGGGGGAGCAGCAGGCAGAGAGAGAAGCAGGCTCCATGCTGAGCAGGGACCCTGATGCAGGACTTGATCCAGGACCCTGGGATCATGACTTGGGATCATGACCTGAGCCGAAGGCAGACGCATAACTAAGCCACCCAGGTGTCCCTGTTTTATCAAGATTTCATGATTAGAACTTGACATTGGGCTTTCTATTTCAACCATACAGTCATAAAGTTAATCAGTAAACAAAAATGTATTAATTGAGTGAAATATATTATATATTTAATATGTGCTGAGCCACTGTTTTGAATACCTGTAATGTCTTAACCTGCAAAATATCAAAGGTGCCTTTTTCTATCTGAACTGTTTCCTTCTGTAATACCCTAACCCCACATGGGGCAGGAAAATGCTGCTCCTCTATTTTTTAATTCCTTCCTCTCTTGATTCCTTCCTTCCTTATTGTCTGCTTGTTTGCTTTCTATTTTCTTCTCTTTCCTTCCTTCCTCCCTCTCTGCATCCCTATTTCCTTCCTTTCCTCCATTTTTTTTTCTTTCATCTGTGTTATGGGTTGACTGTTGTCTCTTAAAAATATATCTTAAATTCCTAACCCACTGTACCTCAGAATGGGGCCTTATTTGGGAAAAGGGTCATTGCACATGCAATTAGTCAAGATGAGGTCGTACTGAAGTAGGGTTAGTCATAATCCAATATGACTGGTGTCCTTATAGGAGGGAAAAGCAGAGACACAGAGGGAGAGACACCAAGGCAGAGATTGGAGTGATACTGCTACAGCCAAGGAACATTCGGGCCACCAGAACCTGGAACAGACATGGAGAGAGCCTCCTCTAGAGGCTCTGGGGAGAGCACAGCCCTCTTAACACCTTGATTTCAAACTTCTAGCTCCAAACAAAATTGGTTGTTTTAAGCCACTCAGTTTTTGATGCTTCGTTACTTAGGGAAGCCCTAAATTTCTACATTTTTATCTTCCTTGTTTCCCTTTCTTTCTCCTCCACCAATTTTGTATTCCTCCCTAGTTTAATTCTGTTGTCTTCTGTGCAACTTTTCTATCTTCTCAATTTTTTTTTGACAGTACAGTTATTTGGAAAAAAGTTTGTTTTCTGGGAACTAGATTAGATTAGGAAACCAACCCATAATGGAATGGAATAGAGAAATACAGATTACCAACCTCTGGGAGTAGAATATTTCCTGTGAATCCATGACTTAATGGCACAATAGTGTTGCATCATATGAATTTCATTTCTGAATATAGCTACTTATTAATGGGAGAGGAAGACGCAGAGAAAATAAGTGGTCCCAGAACCAGCTCCAGATCCTCTCTGCTGTACTCTAGAAGCCCTGAAAAATATTATTCAAGACAATCACCAATGGACAAGAGACACTCTGTGAAAATCCGGGTTTCTGGTAGGTAAGTTCCAGTATACTGCTGGAACAAAAAAAAATATGAGTTTTAATGCATTAAAGAGGTTAAGAAGAATAATTTCACTTTACCTGTGTTACCCTTCTTCCAAGGTAGCATAGCTCAGTGCCAAGAGAGACTTTCTCTGCCTGTGATTTCTCCTGCCAGGAAAAATGAAAGCATATGACTGACTCCTGGCTTGCTCAGCTGTGTAGAATAATACCAAAGAGGTCTATTTACCTCTTGTATCATTTTGAGCTATAAGCTGCATGACTAGGAGGTAGAAAGAGGCTGGGAGAGTGGCAGATAGAAACCTTGGAGGGCATTAAAGAGATGTGGACCCTATTAACTGCTTCACAGCCTCCATGAAGGAACCTTCAGCTGAGCTTCTAGGGATGCCTTGCCCATAGCTCCCCATAACTGGTCCATAGGCACCTCCACTGCCCCATACACCTCCTAATCCCCCTCCCTATGGCTGGCTCCCTGTGCATGCTCCCTGAGAATGACTTTTGCAGACAGCTAGTGAGCATGTGTAGAAACCGGCCATAAGCTGTGGGAAAGACAAGAAGCTTGAATTTTATCTCCCTCCATGAGAAAGCAAAAAAGGAGGCTGTCAGTACATGGCCTTGTGTACAGCAAGATTAAGAGAAGATATACAAGCTTAATAATTCTGCCACCAGAGAAAGTAAGATGCATAGAGGAGGCATAGAATTGAAGGTCTGAGAAAGCCTTAAAGTCTCTGGCAGGGATAGAAGTCAGTTAGTACAAACTGGAAGAGGTGACTTCTACTTCAAATGGGAAGACAGTGGTACAAAACTTCGAGGAACATGGAAAATCAAGGAAACCTGATAACACCAAAGGATCACAATAATCTTTCAGCAACCATTCCTAGAGACATGGAGATCTGTGATTTACTCAATGAAGAGTCATCTTTAGGAAATAGCCATCTTAATGAAGCCCAATGAGGTACAGGAAGGAACACAAAGATAATTCAATGAAAACAGAATATAAGGAGAAGTCTAACAAGGAGATAGAAATCATAAAAAAAGAACCAAACAGAAATTCTGGAGCTGAAAAATACAATGAATGGATTGAAAAATACAATAGAGAGCATCAGCAACAGAATGGATCAAGCAGAAAAAACAATCTGTGAATTAGAAGGAAGGGCATCTGAAATGGTCTAATCAGAGAAGAAGAAAAATAAAGTAAAAGAGGGAAGAAAGACTACACAATCTACAAGGTACCATTGAAAGAAACAATCTGTACATTATAGGAGTCCCAGATGGAGAACAGAGGGAGAAGGGGCTGGAAAGTTTATGTACAGAATTTATGGCTCAGAACTTCCCAAATCTGGGGAAAGAATGGAGGTCCAAGTTCATGACACTCATATTTAATAAACAAATGCAACTTAAAGAGATCTTCTCCAAGACACTTTAAAATAAACCTAGTAAAAGTCAAAGACTAAGAAAGAATCTTAAAAGTAACAGGAGAAAAAAAGTTTATTATTTACAAGAGAACCCCCCAAAAGACCATCAGCAGATTCCTCAGCAGAAACCTTACATGCCAGGAGAGTAAGACGATCTATCCAAAATGCTGAAAGAAAATTTGCTTCAAATACTCTTGTGTGGCAAAGTTGTCCTTGAGAACAACTCCATGGTCAGATTGTCACTCTCCTTGGACTCTCATTCTCCCAACACAACAGCCCCTCCTGAGGCCACTGTAATCTGTGCTGGAGTTATAGAAGATATTTGGGATCCAACTTTTCCCCCTTGGACTGTCTCTGGTTTCATTTCCTTTGCAAAGATAAGGCATAGTCTGGAGTAGAAGTTGGAGGGAAGTGGTGAAATAGAACAGTTCTTGTGGTCTGCTTTGATCTGAGCCTATTTCAGCTGAATGAGGCTTGGACAAGGAAGCCCTCCATGTTCTGGTCAACTAGAATTCTTCATCAGCTTTTGGAACCCTTGTCCAGCTAATGAGCAAACCTCACTGTGTTTTGCCTTGTGTGACTTATTTTCTTCATATATCTATAACAGGGATTCTACACCAAAATGTGATTGTGGGGAAGATTAATGATTTTTGGACCCATGGCTAATAAATAATTGTAATTGTACTTTAATGTGACACAAATTTGTAGGGAGTGTTTAGCCAGTAGAATTTTAAATAATCTAGCCTTATTGGAAAAGTCTTCCTTGTTTTGGATAAGGCAGTGTCTGAAATTTTGAACTACTTTACTACAAATTGCAATATCATCACTATTTTGGAATATTGCATCAGGACTTTTTTTTTTAATTATTAAGATACTTTTATTGAAGTTATTACCTAGTTCCCAATGTAAATCTGCATAGCATGGAGTGACTGAGCTGGTTTTATAGGTCATGTAGTTCTGTGACAGGTATCTTTCATTTTAAATCTGGGGAACTCTGTTTATGATTTGGTCTCTGACTCAGCTTGATGACATGCAGGTAAAGAGTGAAATGATCATGGGCTTGCAAATATTCTAGTTTACATCTATTCTAGCTTCAAGTGTGCCCCTCTGGTATCTTTAGACTGGGGCGTCAGGGTGGCTCAGTTGGTTAAGTGAATGTCTTCAGCTCAGATCATGATCCCAGAGTCCCAGAATCCTGGGATCAAGCTCTGTGTCAGGCTCCCCATTCAGCGGGAAGTCTGCTTCTCCTTCTGACCCTCTCATCCTCAAGTTCTTCCTAACTCTTTCTCTCTCTCTCTCTCTCTCTCAAACAAGTAAAATTAAAAAAAATAATAATAATAATAAAGGACTTTTCTCTGACTTCAAGCAGGAAGTGTCACTATCCTTTTCTGGAAAAAACACTATCTCTGCATGAGACAAGTTCACAATACAATCTGGTGCTCCACCCAAAGTGATGGGAGGATACCGCATGGTGAGAGAATGGTTAACATTAAAGCATTCTCATTACCTGTAATTGTTATTTTCAACAGCTCTGACATCTGATTAAAGGAGAGAAAACAGAAACAAAGGCAATACTTCCAATAATTCAATAATTGTAATTCCTTCTTCACACTGATGTGACTTTGTAATTCAGATTTTTATTTTGTCTTAAATAAAAGAATCAATATCATAAGGCAGATGGTGTTTAATAGGGTAAATTATATTCAGAGAGATTTAATCCTTTATGTAATTTAATTAAAAATTACTTTATGTAACAAGACCACTATTTTACCAGTATATTAACCATTTTCTGAACAATTTTTTAAGCAGGGAAATAGTCATAGGAGTTTTTTTGGCCAAGCTATTTAGTTTCTTCTATTTGCAACTTATGAAGGGAGGCAATAGACATGGGTTTAAGTTTATAGATTTCTAAGTGACTTATCCAATCCAACTCTTTAGTTTTTCTGGAATTTATGTAGTTAGAAAGCAGATATGAACTCTTTCAAGTGCATAGATAACCTAAGCGCTTCTTGATGATCAGTGGATTGTTGGATGTTACACTTGTAATAACTGTTGTCAGTGTGAGTGCCAATGACATTTCTTAAAAATCTTTATAAATTGGCTTCTGTATCTAAAAGTCTGGGCTCCAATTAAACATATGGGGCATATGACAATAATTGCCAGCAATAAGAAAGTCCTTCCCCCTGAGCTGTTAAGTGAATGAAAGCAATGAGTGATGGGTAGAAATGTGCAGAGAGAAAAAAGGGCTGAAATGTCACTGTCAGTGTGCCCAACGGGAAAGCCCTGTCAAAGAAGGAAGGAAGGAAGATTCTTTCAGAGCTGACACAAGGAGGGAACTACAAAGGCTGCTTCATTTGCGAAGTCAAAGCTATTTAGTTTCTATTCAGGAATGACAGGAGAAGAGGCAGCAACATTCTCTTGTTGCCTTCCCCTTCAAATCAGACACACTTACATTTCAAGTTAAAATGTGCAAATCAGATTGTGTTGCTGGCCACGCGTAGTTTAGTATCCGTACATTAAATGAAAGGCTAATTTATTTTGCATGCCGCAGTTTCTGGAGTTTTCTTTTCATTCTGGCAATTATGCTAGAATTGTTGGTGACATTTGCCTAGAACACCCCCCCCTTTTGTCGCTTTAGAGAGTTTTATATTCTGTCACTTATTATTGGGGACAAGGGGAAAACAGGATGTAAGACAATTTATCCCTGCCAGAAATCAGGTTATAATGTATTGAGCCTCTTTACAAAGAATATTTCTATAAATAGAAGTCATGAGGATCTGTCATAAAATATCCAGAGGCTTTGGAAACCCAGTAAGCAGGTTATATAGAGCTGTCCTCCAAAGTACCACTATAGTCCTTGAAAATGTCAAATTCACTCTGTGTCAGCATTTCCTAGCCTACCTACATGCAGAATAACTTCCAGAGACTAAAGCATGGAAAATAAATATTTAGCAACCCTAGCTGCTTCTGAAATTGTCTATATGAGTCTGCCCAAATTACTGAATACCCTGTAAGCATTCTTCTCATGTATTTTTACAGAGTGATTTAGAAGCTTTCTTCAGCAATGATCACTGGCCTGGATTTGAAAGTGGCTAGCTATAGGAGTTGTTTTGCACAATGTCTATAACAGGTTAATTAAAGGACTATTCAACGTAATTGAGGTCTCCTGGGCTCTAAATAGTTCTTCAATTCTGTAAATCACTCTGTCCATTATTGAAGGCTCAATGTGAAGAGTCTTGAGGAATAATGCAAAGGTTTTAACGTGAGGCAGATCTGGATTGAAATTCTCTCTCTACTACATGCAAATTGTATAATCTTAGGCAGTCAATTTATTTTCTCTTCCTTTCAGTTCCTTTATCAGCAAAATGGAAACCATATATATATATATATATATATATGCAGATACACACACATATGCACACACAGAGAGCATTGTCACTGCAAGGATTAAGTAACATTTTCAGTATAGATTGTCATTCATGCAGCATATGTTCATTAAATGGTAATTTTCTTGTTTCTTGAATGTGCTTGTATCTGTGTGGGTCTGCTCACAGCAAGCATTTGAAATAAAAGATTTATAACCTCACAAAGAGAACTAGCTGGCTAGGTTTCAGAAAGATACCACCTTGGCAAATTTCAAGAGCTCAGCAATGAACTTTGAGAGACCAGAGGCATGAGCTTCTCAAGGACCCAGACACGGAATATTTCAGTTTCAGAGTATAAATGTTAACAAAGGTCTATGTATAATTGCAATAGAATAGATCCTCTGTCTGGTGAAATCTTCCCCTCTGGGAACTTTGTGTGGGTCTATGATATGTACTTATGGAGATGTTTGGTTTTGGTTGTGTTATTGCAGTGAAACGAAGATCTCTGATTGGAATATTTTAATCTTTTTTTAAAAAGATATTATTTATTTATTTGACAGAGAAAGAGAGAGAGTACGAGCACAAGCAGGGAGAACAGCAGAGGGAGAGAGACAAGCAGGCTCTCTGTCGAGCAGGGAGCCCTATGTGGGACTTGATCCCGGGACCCTGGGATCAGGACCTGAGCCAAAGGCAGATGCTTAATGGACTGAGCCCCTCAGGAGCCCCTGATCTGAATATTTTAATATTATTTTCTGGGAGTTGTTGTGAACATCTCCATATGAATGTGGTACCTAGATGGCATCTTCATAATAAGGTTTTACGCTGACCCCAAGGGCCAGGGCCCTCTCTTCCTGAAGTGTGTGTAAATGGATTATGTGGCTTTCCTTTTTCTAACCATATTTCAGTTTTGCCTTAGTGGATTAACCTATGTTAGATATAATACTTTTAGGACACCTCTTTTATCTTTATAAAGACTTTGTCTATATCGTCATGTCTTTTTTTTTCCCTCTATGGGAAGTTCTGTGATAACTCATTGTGTTATAACTGGATTTTCCCCGATGATTAGTGAATAGAGTGTGTTTTTATATATTTATGAGTCATTTAGATACCTTGCTTTGCAAAGGAGTTTTTTTAATATCACCATGTATATTGTTTGATGTATATGGAACTGACCCTAATCCAAAAATATTTAAAGCAACTTTAAAACATGTGGTGTCATATAATAAACACAAAATTAACCCAAGTGGGTGGAGAACTTAAAGGCCAAATAAGCACAGATTATGACACAAAACTGGAGGTTAGTTTAACAAATTAAATGTATATGTTGTTTCAGATCATAAATTCAGATCTGGATTCCAGTGACCGGAACAAAGTGGAAAACCTTTTCACCACACAATTCAGAATCCATTACTAAAAGGACAGCCACCTGCCATTCAGAAAAAGTTACTTCTAGAACTGGGATTTGGAAACTTTTCTTTATTAGAGCAGAGGATGGAAAAAGGTCAGGTCTACATGCAGATTTATCAGGCTTGGTTTTAGGGCACAGTGTATTACACACTTTTGAATTAATTATCAACATTTTGTATGTATGTTTTTAAATTTTAAGTAAACCCTATAGCACATGTGGGGCTTGAACTCACGATCCCAAGATCAAGAGTTGCATGCTCTACCAACTGAGCCGTCCAGAAGCCCCTAATTATTGCTTTTTAACATCAACATGCTTATCTACTAAATTCTGGGCTCTGGGTTCCTATTCACAATTCAAAACAGCGGGACACAGTGTGTCTCTGTGCCTGCATGTAGCCAAGTTCCAGCCCTTGCAGAGAACATGTGCTCTCCATTTTACAAGGATTTCCATCAATTCCTGGTGTCAGATGTCATTCATCATCATTCTTCTGCTGGTCCCATTTATTTTGTATTTAGTGATTTTCTGCCACTTTACCAAGCCCATTCACCTCATTTCTGTTTCCAGCTGGTCCCTGTAGGCATCCGAGTTTGTATTCCTCGAGGAGTAGATCAGATGTATATGCATCAGTTAAGCCCTTAGAAATGTTATTTCTCAAGGAAACAATACACTGTGAGATCATCAGCTTCTCATTTTGTCGCTAAGCCTGAAAGGAAAGCACAGAAAATCCCAAGAGTCTAATAATCTAAAATTTATGTATGCTTGTTTTGCCATATGTTACCTAAGTATTTTTTTGGAAATGCTATGCCTTCCAAATTATTTTCTGTGTTTCTTAATTGTGAAATTCAAATGTCAACAGCAAAATAATGCACAGGCAAAGAAGAATGGCATTAATAATGTAGAGAAATCCATCTGGAATTACTTTTTCCAAGATGATTGATAAACCACATAATACTCATATGAATAATCGAAACTTGATCACATTACACAGTGTTCCAGACACTATGCATAATCAAGTAAGAGGATTATGTAATTCTTTTAATGCATGCATTTTTTAAGTAACTATTTTAAGGTATAACAAAAAATATGCAAATTGTAAGTATGTCACTGAATGAATGTTTGCAAGAAAACACATTGTTGTAACCTTCATCACTGAGACCAAAAATAGATCACCAAATCCCAAATCCTCCCCATCGCTTCTGCTTATCATTAGCTACCTCTTCTCATTCCCACACCAAAGATTACCACTCTGGTGTGACTTTTATTTCCATAAGTTAGTTTTGACTGTTAATTTTGTATAAATAAATCATACAGTATGTAACTTTATGTAATATTTCATTAGTTCAATATGATTGGAGCATCAATTCATGTTTTTATATTATGAATAATATGTACTTTCTTATAGCTATATAGTATTCCACTGAAGCAACTTTTGTTTTATTTATTTATTATTTATTTTTATTATGTTATGTTAGTCACCATGCAGTACATCATTAGTTTTTGATCTAGTGTTCCATGATTCATTGTTTGCATTTAACACCCAGTGCTCCTTGCAATACCTGCCCTCCTTAATACCCATCACTGGACCAACCCATCCCCCCACCCCTCTCTTCTCTAAAACCCTCAGTTTGTTTCCTGGAGTCCACAGTCTCTCATAGTTTGTCTTCCCTTCTGATTTCCACCCCTTTATTTTTCCCTTCCTTCTCCTAATGTCCTCCCTGTTATTCCTTATGTTCCACAAATAAGTGAAACCATTTGATAATTGTATTTCTCTGCTTGACTTTTTTCACTCAGCATAATCTCCTCTAGCCCATTTATGTTGATGCAAATGTTGGGTATTCATCCTTTCTGATGTCTGAGTAATATTCCATTGTGTATACAGACCACATCTTCTTTATCCATTCATCTGTTGAAGGACATCTCGGGTCCTTCCACAGTTTGACTTTGTGGACATTGCTGCTATGAACATTGAGGGGCATATGGCTCTTCTTTTCACTACATCTGTATCTTTGGGATAAATACCCAGTAGTGCAATTGCCAGTAATGCAATTGCTGGGTCATAGGGTAGCTCTATTTTTAAATTTTTGAGGAACCTCCACACTGTTTTCCCAAGTGGCTGTTCCAACTTACATTCCCTCCAACAGTGTAAGAGGGTTCCTCTTTCTCCAAAACCTCTCCAACATTTGTTGTTTCTTGCCTTGTCAATTTTTGCCATTCTAACTTGTGTAACATGGTATCTCACTGTGGTTTTGATTTGGATTTCTCTGGTAGCTAATGATGCTAAACATTTTTTCATGTGTCTGTTAGCCATCTGTATGTCTTCTTTGGAGGAGTGTCTGTTCATATCTTCTGTCCATTTTTTCCATTTACATATTTGCTCCAAAACCCAAAATATACCTTGAAATACACCTAACCAAAGAGGTAAAGGATCTATACCCTAGAAACTACAGAATGCTTATGAAACAAATTGAAGAAGGCACAAAAAGATGGAAAAGCATTCCATGCTCATGGATCAGAAGAATAAACATTCTTAAAATGTCTATGCTGCTCAGATCAATCTATACTTTCAATTCCATCCTGACCAAAGTACCAACAGCATTTCTCAAACTGCTGGAACAAATAATCGTAAAACTCGTATGGAACCAGAAAAGACCCTGAATCACCAAGGAAATGTTGAAAAAGAAAAGAATGCTGGGGGCATCATGTTGCCTAATTTCAAGCTATATTACAAAACTGTGATCACCAAGACAGCATGGTACTGGCACAAAAACAGACATAGATCAATGGAATAGAACAGAGAGCCCAGGTATGGACCCTCAACTCTATGGTCAACTAATCTTCAACAAATCAGGAAAGAATATCCAATGGATAAAAGCCTTTTCAATAAACAGTGCTGGGAAAATTGGACAGCTATACAGAGAAGAATGGAACTTGACCATTCTCTTATACCATACACAAATATTGAACTCAAAAGGATGAAAGACCTCAATGTGAGATAAGAATCCATCAAAATCCTAAAGGAGAACATAGGCAGTAACCTCTTCAACATTAACCACAACTTCTTTTAAGACACGTCTCCAAAGGCAAAGGAAACAAAAGCAAAAATGAACATTTTTTGGGCACCTGGGTGGCTCAGTGGTTTAGGCTTCTGCCTTCGGCTCGGGTCGTGGTCTCAGGATCCTTGGATCGAGCCTCTCATGGGGCTCTCTGCTCAGCAGGGAGCCTGCTTCCCCCTCTCTCTCTGCCTATTTGTGATCTCTCTCTCTCTCTCTGTCAAATAAAGAAATAAAATCTTTAAAAAAAAATAAACTTTGGGGACTTCATGAAGATCAAAACCTTCGGCACAGCAAAGGAAACAGTCAACAAAACAAAGAGGCAACCCACGGAATATTTGTAAATGACACTACAGATAAAGGGGTGGTATCCAAGATCATTATGGACTTCTCAAACTCACCACCCAAAAGACCATAATTTATTTAAATATCCTACTACAGATGGACATTTGAGTTATTTCCAGTTTTGACTATTACCAATTGTGCTTCTATAAATATATTATATGACTTTTGCACGTGTTTACATATTTCTGTTACATGAGAGGAAATACTGGATAATAGGTTTTGTTTATACTCTGCTTTAGAGGATACTGATGCATAATTTTCCAGAATGACTGAAAGAATTTAAACTTCCACCAGCAATGTGGGAAGGTCCCATGGAGTTACTCCATATCCTCATGAATACTTGCTATTACCTACCACTCCACACACCACCCCCCAAAACAACCTAAGGAGATATTGACTAGGGTTACATTAAATCTAAGAATAAATTCAGTGAGACTGCTTTAAAATATTGTCTCCTCTGATCGGTAAATACCATATATTTTTACTTTACTTAAGTCTGTAATTTTAAAATTATTTTTTGTTTTTTATTTTTTATTTTTCAATGTCAGTTTTTTATTGGTATTTCATATTTTTGAGATAACTCTAAATGTTATATTTTATTTTTATTTTCTCTTTGTTTCATTCTGATATATGTAAATATTTTTATATTTTTATAAATATGTGTTCAATTACCTTGTCAAACTCTTGTAATTAATTCTAGAACTTTAAAAAAAAATTCCTTTGGATTTTATAAGCCCCCAGTCATGTTGAATAAAAAAAAATAGTTTAATTTCTTCCTCTCTAAAATTTACACATTTTATTTCTCTTACTTGTCTACTGCATTGACTAAGATACAATGTTGAACAAGAGAAGTGATAGTTGGTCTCTGGGTGCAGTTCTTGATCACAGCAGACAGACTCACAATATTAATCATTAAGGATAACATCTGTTGTAGGTTTATTTATATATAACTTAATCAGAATAAGGAAGTTCTTTTCTATTAATAGCTTGTCAATATGATGAAAGTCAAATTTTATCTCCTTTTTAAAAAAATCTAGAGAGAATGATGGCTTTACTCTTTTATTTTTAACTAATATAATAAAGTGCATTTTCAAATTTCCATTATTAGCCAATCCTTCCATTATGATTTTATATTGCCTTTTCTCTGAGCATAGGAGAAAATCTTTGTTATCTAGGGTTAGCCCAAGATTTCTTAAAATGATATTCCAAAAGTATAACCCATACAAAAATAAATTGGATTTCATCGAATTTAGAATATTTCATTCTTTGAAAGGTACTGTTGTGGTGCCCGGGTGGCTCAATCAGTTAAGTGTCTGCCTTCGTCTCAGTTCCTGATCTAAGGGTCCTGGGACCAAGCCCAGACCCTGGATCCCAGCTCGGTGGGGAGCCTGCTTCTCCCTCTCTCTTTTCCCCTCCCCCTGCTCATGCTTATTCTCTTTCTCTCTCTTTCAAATAAATAAATAAAACCTTTTAAACCTTTTTTTTTTTAAAGATACTGTTAAGAAAATGAAAAGTCTTTGCCTTGTTTTAATTCCAATATCAACATCATCTGTGAGTTCTATTTTAGTCAACTGGTTTTGTCTACTGGCATACTTGGTAATTTTCATGGAAACTCAAGAAATTACGTCTATAAATTTGCAGTGATTCCATATGATATTATCTTCTTTCAGAGAGGATTTATTTTTGCTTGGCTGGCAATTATAGTAGAAAGAGTTAACCCCAAATTCACAAGAAATCTGGATAATTTTAGGAAAGTTTTGCCCTTTTGAGAGTTTAAAAATATTTTAGTTTACCTTCTTTCTTATGGTATGGATTTTTAGTAGTCTCAACTCAAAGTCTGAAATATTAATCAGGTCTCCTCATTCTTGGTCAGTCTTGAACTCTAACTATTTTTCACTCTAATGGAATGAGACTACCAAAACTGTTACTTATATTTTTAACTTTTAATCTGTCACTTGGCTTCTAGCCCTATCATCATTCACAGGATAAAAATCAGCAAATATCTCAAATGCAAAAATGGTAAAGAATGTTGAGCTCACCTCAATTCATTTCTTTTCTCTCTGGGATGCGGGTCCTTCAAATTCTGGATGTGTTCATTCTTACTCTTGTATCTTCAAATTGTTATTTTGTAAAATTCATTTTATATAGCTTTTATAGTTGTTGAAAGTAAAGATATTGGTCTGATAGAAACTATTTTGTCATTGACAGAAGTGCATGTCTGTCTTCTAGGTTGTTTAATAATATAAAGCCATTAAATATGAGAAAGAAAGTGGCATACAATTTTCTCCAAAGAGTTTTGAGTAATTTATTGAATCCATATCATCAATCTTTACCATGCCCTTGTCAACACTGGTAACTCATTAACTATCCAAAGGTCACCCAAAAAACCGTCAGAAGTCCAGAAATAGAAGCTGAACATCTAGCTCAATCCCCAGAGCCACATAGACTATTGATGCCTGATATAAAAATTGCATCCTCATTCAGGAAGTACTAAGTAATTCCATCAGTGACCTATCTATCTTTTTCTCAGCTCCATATCCTCTGTAACAGAAGGAAAAGAATAAATGAAAGCATTTCAGTCTTAGATTTTCAGTAAGAGGGGTGACTAGTGTTATTTTTTAAATTCTTTTTAATCTTATATTTTTTTCTATTCACAATAGTAAAAGTAAAAGGGCAAAGAGTCATCTGGTTTCTGATTATCTTTTCTAGAAACTTAGATAAAATGAAAACCTGGTTTTATGTTAGTTAAATCCTAGGCTAAAAGTGAGAAAGGAACCAATATGTAATTCTAACATGTCACAGAGATAACCACTCAGCTATTCATTCAATAAGTATATATTTGAGATGTACTATGTGAATCACTGTTTTGGTACTAGGGACATAGCACTGCATGTAACATAGAAATTACTAAACACATAAAACATATTCTTATATTCTTAGGGAGAATAGGGATAATAAATCAATATATTTTATGTCAAGAATTAATAAATGCTATTAAAAAAAGAACAAGGTTAAGAGAAGAGGAGGAATCCCACTTTACTTTTTTAAAGATTTTATTTATTTATTTGAGAGAGAAAGAGAGAGAGAGAGCACAAACTGGTGGGGGTGGTGTGGAGGAAGAGGGAGAAACAAACTCGCTAATGAGCAGGGAGCCTGACAGGAGGCTCAATCTCAAGACCCTGAGATCATAACCTGAGCCGAAGGGAGAGGCTTAACTCACTGAACCATCCAGGCACTCCAGGAATGCCACTTTAGATAAAGTGAGGAGGGAAGGCCCTTATGAAAAAGTGACTTCTGAATAGGGTCTTAATGAAGTCAGGATTCTGGGAAAACCATGTAAATTTCTGTGAAAGCACTTTCCAAGCAGAGGAAAAATAAAATGAAAAGACTAAAACAGGAAGGTTCTTGGAATGTTTGACAAAGAACAAGCAACACTGTGGCATAGTA
Source organism: Lontra canadensis (assembly GCF_010015895.1). Classification (NCBI taxonomy): domain Eukaryota; kingdom Metazoa; phylum Chordata; class Mammalia; order Carnivora; family Mustelidae; genus Lontra; species Lontra canadensis. Next base: position 30,111,277 of record NW_022631005.1, read on the forward strand.
CACTGAGTGGAAGTGAAAGGTTAGGAAATGAGATGGGATAAAAAGTAAAAGGTAAGATCAAGTATGAACTTGTAGATCATTGTTAGGGCTTGAGTTTGTTGTAAGTATCATGAAAAGCCATTGGCTGACTAGTTAAGGTGAGAAGAATAAAGGATAAAGAGATTAGAGCAGAAGCAGAAGGAGGGGATAGATTAGGAGGCACTAACTAAGGGGAGTGATAATTGGGGCTTGGACAAAGATGGCAGGAGAGAAAAAGATGAGACATGGAGGATTTCCAAATAGATTTCGTTGATGGAGTTGACAGGATTTGCTGATGGATTGGTTGGAGAAAAAAGTGAGAAGTCAAGGATAATTCCAAGATTTTTGTACAAGAAAATGGGTGAATCATGGTGCCATTTACTGAGAGGAAGTGTACTGGAAGAAGGGCAGATTGGGAGAAGAAATCATGACCATCTTTCTCCCAAATTTTTCACTGGCTTGGAGCTCATTAATATAAATATAAATAACAGAAAATAAAATTCCTGCTGCCCATTGATTTATTTCCCCATTCTGTGCTCTTTCTTCTCTGAGAACCTAAGTTATCAATGAGTTCAAGTGGAAATCTAAGAGAATAGGAAATCAAAATACAGGAATACAGGAGTCAAAAACAAAGTGGAAAAGGCAAGTCATTGGACAAGACAGGCGATGATATCCTGAGCCAAAATAAAATTTAAGTTTAATGAAAATCAAAAATGTACTGTCCAGATTGGTGTAAAATATGTAGTGTAATGAGAGATTAAAAATTTCAAATTCGTTGTTCAACCAGTGTTCAGCTTTCTTCTATAGCTCCAGATCTGTTTTTGAATAAGTATAAATAACCATTCATTCTCATCCTCATATACTTTTCTTATCCTCCCCATCTCCCCAAAGCTTATAGGGCCAGAAGCTGAGAGAAGTAACCAAATAAGTGTAAGGACACTATTTAATTTCCACTTTTTAACCCTTTTGAGACCTGACACCAAATATTGTAATGGTCCATGTGTAGGTGATCACAAAAATGCTCTATTGTAATTTATTATCCCCACAGTAGTTGGATCACTCTCATCAGCCATTATTATGGAAGCATACTAATAAGTCAGTAGTGGGCAAGTTGACAAAGGTGCCAAGACTCTTAGAAGTTTCACCAATTCCACAAGATTCTATTCAAGTCAATTCTGTTCTCTCAGAGTCATCTCCTTTTCTTTGGCAACTCCTTCGGGCAATGTAACTCTTGAGAGCTCCAACTGGGGAAAATATTGGAAAAGTGTCCAGTTGACCATACTTGTCATGCTGCAGTGTCATAAAAAGATGTGATTTCATCTTCCTAGTAGTTAATTGTGAAGATGTTCACTAAATATATTGAATGTGGTATGCTGCTCATCGGCTGAAATATTAAATTTTTAATAGCTTCCCATGCATTCTCAAATATGAGTATGTTACACACTTCTATTGCCTTTGAAAGAGCTCGCAATCTCTGAGCAATAATCTGCCATCTAATTTACATTTTTATAATGTGTCACAGATAGGAAAATATTCTCCCTCAAGCCTACATATCTTTCTCTTCTGAACTGTTTTTTTTTTTTTTTTGTACTGCATAAGGAGCTACAGATTTCATATAATAATTGAGGCCAAAGAGAAGACCCTATACAATTTCTACAGAACACCTGATTGTACCACCTGAGAATTTTGAGGCATATTGCTATCACAGAATTTCTTATATTGGGTCAGAAGTATTCCTAACTTTGCTCATTCATCCTACTAACTTGATCAATATGTAAGTCTTTTTAGATACCTGTGTGTATATTTGCCATGTTTTTCTATACACCCACTATTCTTTTGCAGGTATGATACATACCAGAATAACCTGACTGAGCAAAACCATCAAAGTCCATTTGCCCTCAAAAATTGACAAAACTTTATGTTCTCTATTTTCACTAAGTATTTGCAATCCCTTTTGATGGTGTATCTGGAATATAAGGTGCATCTCAAAACTACCTTATAGTTTAAATATCAAAATAAGGTAAAATGATGATAATTCCACCTAGTTTACTGGTGGTTGGAGAAGAGTTCATTGACCAGTCCTGGAAAACAATGTGTTTCTCAGCAGAGCACCAAGAGAAAAGCCTGAAAACACAGAATGGGCCTATATTATTGAAGGTTCTAATCAATACTGATAAACTGTCAAAATTCTTTAAAAAGCACAAACCAGAAGGGTGAAAACTAAAAATACCATGTACTTCCTGGGAGCCATGGAAAACTCTCACCTTAATAACCCAGACCTTGACCATCTGCCTGTTTGACATTGTGTCCTCTACTGTAAACAATTACCTGCAAAGAGACAGTAAGAAAGCATGCTACAGCAAATTTGAGGTTCTTCCACCTCCCAGATAACCTAGAACAAGAAGATGGAGAAAAAATGTGTTTTTTTAATTTAATAGAAGATTATAAAAAATCCTGAATGCATACTCTGTTGTGACATTTCCCTTAGAGACTTAGAAAGCATCCTAAAAAAGGAAAATTTAAATCATCTTCACTCTCTGAAAGGATATGTAGTGTATGGTCAAACACTTAGATCTGGTGATAGGCCACTTTTTTCTCTGTTCCTGAAAAACAGGATGGTGCTAAGTGCATTCAGATAGCTGAAGCATTTAAAGAAAATGATGGCTTTACAAAGGTGTTGAATATAGATAACACTCAGTTATGATTTTATGACTAAAAAATAAAGAGACATATTTTAAGTTCTCTTCCAACTGATGTTTTTTACATTGTTGAATCTTTCATTTAATGCTTTATTTTTTTAAATGTTTTAATTAATTGAATCTGACAAGGAAAAAAAAATGTCTCAAGATCACTGACCAAAATGATATGACTGCATTTGTGATGTTTTTATTCTGTTTTGTTTTACTAATGTAAACTTGCTTAATAACTGCCCACCTGTAAAAGACCTCTCAGTATGGTATAAGAGCCAGAACTATTAATTTATATAGATAAACAAATTAAGAAGTGCAAATCTAGAGCTAGAGATTATGCCAACCATTAGACTCCATGGGATTTCCTATCAAAGATTTCAGCTTTAGTGTAAATACACTAAAAAAAGAAAACATGAATTAGGCCAACATTAGGGAGAATATAATTGCCAGTTCACCATTGGTTTATTGTGTTCATTTTCCTTTTATTTTCTAGAATCTTAGCATTGACAAGTAGCTTCTCATATCATAATTATGTGGAGCCTTTTGTCTCCAATAAAAATCTCAGTGCTATGCTTTGGTCATGGGTAAAATTTAGGTATTCTTAGTATAGTCATTAATTTGGTAAATACATTGGGAAAAAGGCAAGTGAAATGGCATAGGTCTGAACCAAAACAAACACCACATTGACCACAAGAATATTGAGAATGAGATTATTACCTCATGCTTACCACTTTCAGGGAGAGAGTTCATGAAAGATCTAGATGCTTATTGGTGGGTACACAAGGAATAGGGGACTGGCTTTGGTACAAAACACATAGGCTTGAGGTCTGGCTCTTAAAAAATATACTACTTCACAATACATACAGAAAGGCAATTCATTTCATGCTTCCCTTCTTCAATCTGAAGGCAATTGAACCAACTAGCCTTCCTCCCATTTGCATTTCATCCCTAAATTTGCTGCCTTCCAGTAGCTTCTCTCTATAATCAAGGTTTCCTTTGGAATCCATTTGTACCTGCATGCATACTTTGTCCAGTGGTTCATCAGTCCTCAGGAATGGGCTCTTGCATGGATCTGGTGATGCAGGATGAAGTCCAGGTGGATGCAGGATAAGGTCCAAGTGCAACTAACATTTGATGAATATGAGCTCTAGGAGGTCTGCCCTTATTCTCCTATAGGACCTAATTGTCCTTTCTTTTCTGAAAGACCAGAAGGTAAAGATGAGACAAAATACACATCCACTCTGTCAGAAAGACAGTTGGCACTCATTGTTGTCTCCAATTTTCACAGGTCCCTTTCTCCAAGCAATGTTGATTTATCTTTCTTCTTCCAAAGTTAGTGCCTTTCCAGTGACCCAGTTAATCTCTCAGAGAATGATGGGAGTTCTCATCTTATTTTATGGCATTGCTCCCTCTGTTTGACAGTTAAACTGTTCACAAGCATTTTAGTTTGTCCTCACCTTTATCAGTTTACCTCATTCTCAATTTTCTCTCCAAGATCCTCTTTTCTTCAGTTGTGTGAAATCATCATTCTACATATTCTACTAAAATACTTTCTTTTGGTATCTTATAAAATCTTCTATCCATTCAGAAGACATAGAGGATGGAAAGAATGCAGGTAAAGCATGAGAGTTTCCATGTCGTTAGGAATTACCTAAATTCACACACTGGCAAGGTGAATCCAGCATTCTGATTTTGTAGAAGAAGAACTAAAGAGTCGGAGATACTACATAGCTTACTCAAAAGAGCTACAAATGGGCAGGTAGGTGACAACGGCAGTTTGAAGCTCAGTTTGACTCCTAAGCCTATGACATGTTATATTTTCTCATGATTTTGAGCTCTATATGAATTTTAGAAGATTATCTCACCAAAGGCTGGTAATTGTAATTGAGTATAAAGTAATAAAGGTTTTAACACTAATATTCCAGGTTTGGAAAGAACTGGATGTGTCAGCCCACAAGCTCTAATTTGAGAGTTAGCAAAGGCATCATGTGGTATCTTGGTATCTTTCCTCACCTGCATCCCTACTTCTTTGGAAACAGACATCTGGCGCAATTCCACCTATATGTGTGGGCTGCAACCCAGGCTAACCGAGCTGATCATAATATTCCATCTCCCTGGCCATGTTGATTGATCCCCAGATGGGCTCTTGAGCCAAGCAAAGCTAATTAGAATCCTCCTCTGGGACATTTTTGCTGGAGTGTTACACAAATACCTCTCCTGTATCTTGGGTCATAGAATTCCAACTGGCTTTATTCCCTGGTTTATGGCAAAACCCTTCAGCTTTAAAAGAAATGTATGCCATTTTAAAAACAATTAAAGCAGCATGTAAAAGAATATAACCGCTAGTTCATCATGGGAATGCAGCAGACGTGAGAAAGTAGGAGAGAGGGAAACAAGGAGAGAAAAGAGAGAGACAATGAGATAACTTTGATTCCCTGGATTTAGTCATCATAATATTCATGAAATTTCATCCATGAAACTCCATCCCTGTACTTTTTTTGGTTAAATGAGCTAAAAAAAACAAAAACAAAAAACACTTTTTTTCAAAAAGAATTCGAATGGGCTCCTGATATGCTATTTTCCTGTAACCAAAGATTTGTAATTACATACCACCCCAAATTAATTATGCTATCCCCAATAAACTCTATTTAAAGACCTGAACACTAAGATAAAATCCACGAATGTAATACATTACTTGAAAAGATCAAAGATGAACTCACCATGACATAGAACATGTCTCTGTAAGATACTGGAAAAAACACTTGTCTTGGTGTCCAGCACCTGGGTTTTGATATAAACTGCCAGTAATGATCTCTTACTTGGTGCTTCAATTTCCCCATATATAAAATGAGGAGAATTGTCCTAATGAACATCCCTTTCTGTTCTAAAATTCAATCGCTCTCTACTATATAATGCTTTTCAGATTAGCTTCAGTCACTTGATAAAAGTTTGGATATGCCCTAAAAAGATAGCGTGAGAAATAGACAAAAGGCTGCAGGGATCGGACTAAGCCACCAACCTGGTCGCACAGAAGTCCAGGTCCCATGCTGCAGTGAAGTGTGTGAAGCATGAACACAGCCAGGAAAGAGGAGCTGAAGGAACTCCTGAGGGATAAAATGCACCGTGGTGTGGGATAACCCCAAATCTTATGGAACTGAGGCTAGGTATAAGGGCTGTTTGGTTTATAGGTTTTGGTCCATTTACATGAGGTAGATAATGACTTCCTAATTTTCATTGAAACTTATCAATTAGGGCAACTTCGTTTTCCCCAGTGATTGATCACAAGTTGTGTTTTCTCAAATGCAAAACCTTATATCGCAACAGCTTCCTTTATATAATATATACGTGGACCGGTATTCCTGTCCCTTTGAACCTTTCATTTTTTAGAAGATACTATACACACTTCAGTGTGGTATGGTTTTGCAAATACATCCTATTGCATTAAACACTTCCATTCTTTCAACATCACTCTGCAAATCAGGTACTTTGGACCCAGGATGACACATGCCTTCAGTGCAGTGAAGTGGAAAAATGACAGATTTTACAATCAGACAAATCTGATTCCCAACCCTATCATGTATTACCCTGTAGATACGGGCAAGATCTTAGTACACCTAAACCTATTTTTTCATATGATACTATGTAGATTATAAATTCTACCACGTAGGGCTACTACAAGCATTCCTTTAGATGGCTTATGGAAAGCAGCTGGCACACAGTAAGTGCTCAAACATGTTCACTACCTTCTAAATGGTCAAACCTGGTTTAATGAATAAAGGATGTTATTTTTTTTCTTAATTTTACTGAAATAACTCCATGCCCTTTGTTCCCCATAACCCCCTCCAACTCGACTTAGTGAAATCTTTAAGTCATTCCTAACTTTACTAAATTCTTGGTACCAACCATATTCTTAAATTGTTTCCTAGATTTTAGGGATAAGTATGAGTGATAAAGCCTAATGAGGCATCATTAGGTGTTTTTCTGGTTTACTTTTACTGTAAATACTCTGTAGTCTCCTAGGAAACTCAGAGAGGTACAAAAGCTCAAGATTATTCTGCTTTTCTCTGCATTCCTCAGATCGTGATTATTAGCGGGCTCCGATTATTGGTTCTTCCCACTTTAAGAAGGAAACAGAGATAATTACACCACAGGATTAACAGGATGGAAATCTGGTGAAATTTTAGGAATTGGATTGCTTACTCTGTAAGGAAGATGAGTAATGTAAATCCAAAGCCATCTTTTAATTATGTTGTGATTTAATCTAAGTAAGATATTGAACAGATTTTCTTCTTTTTCACTGAGCACAGAAATAGGGAGAAATTGTTATTGTATCAAACAGAATCTGAAGCTTGACATTCTTAGACCCTTATGAGAATAAGAGTAACTAATTCTGAGTCATGCAATCACAAAAATCATGGAATTTCACATTTTAATAGTGATTACAAAAATACCATTACATTTATTTTGTGCTTCTGTTTTTCAGAACACTTTAATACACATTCTTAAACAATTCTAATAGCTCCCTATGGAGCTAAGAAGAAATTAAAAAGTTGAACTGATTCTTTTATACCTTAACTTTTATAAGCTTAAAATGACATGATAGCATAAGGTGTATTCTTGTTTTTGTTTTGTTTTGTTTGTTTTTTTGAGATTTTATTTATTTGTCTGTCAGAGAGAGAGAGAGAGAGAGTGAGAGCACAAGCAGGGGGAGCTGCAGGCAGAACGGACAGAGGAAGAAGCAGGCTTCCCAATGAGCAAGGAACCGGTTGAGGGACTTGATCCCAGGACCCTGGGATCATGACCTGAGCTGAAGTCAGATGCTTAACTGGCTGAGCCACCCAGTTGTATCTGATACAAGTTCCTTGTATTTTGATAGGGTATTTACACACTGGCTGTCACCCCCAGCTGGCTCACAGAGTTGGAAACCATGGTGCTACCCACCACTTGTGATCCTTCCCCCACCTACAGCACTGCCACAGCTGGGCATGAGCCCCCGTGAACAGCCAAATAAAGTAATATGCCTCAGAGTTTTTCTGACTCTCCGCATAGAGGACCCCCAGCAGCTAGATACACTCAAAACAGGTCCCAAATAAAATAGAGTTGCATGTATCAGAGACCATGGCAGGTGTACAAGGAAGGAGACAACAAATTGAACAAAAAATATTAAAAGAACACTCTAGTGTTAAAAAAGAAAAATCAACATCATGCTATATTTTAAATATTAAATATAAGTATTTTAAGTGTATTAAGAATTTAACTGATTTATGCAGAAACTAGTGATAAGATCCAAAAATCTGACATCTCCCTTATTACAAAAGAATCTTTCTTATGATTTTGTCTTATGCATTGGTGCCTTTTTTTTGTCTAAATTGTCCTGTTTGAAATTTTAGTACTTGTATAAATGAATCTCTGAATATCACTGTTATAGAATTTGTTGATCATTCCCACCCCATTTATGTGCTAAAATCTAGTGATGTTTTTCCACACTAATATATGTCATTTGAATTAAGGACATCCTTCCAAATTTCAACTCATATGACATTTTCTTTAATCTATTCTTTCCCCTTCACTTTCTGGGTCTCCTTACCTATCAGGAGCCAAGGAGCATCCCAGCCTCCAAAATTGGCCTACAAGATATACTCTGTCTACCCCTATTTGATCTCTCCTAAAGATGAAATCCAATAATCTTATTAAAATCAAACGAATGACCAGATCTGTTATAATGTGTTCCCTTTTCCTTGAAGCATAGCCACTTTAGCAGATGTTAATGTTTTAACCTAAAACCATTCTCTAGAATTCAGCACCATTTAGGATCAGGAGAAGGAATGTTTAGGGTCGTTGGATTTTCCATCTCTCTTCCGGTATACTATATTAGTGACTTCCTTTTGCATGTACAGCCAGCTCTGACAAGGCAAGCTCTTTTGACTTATTTCATATATAACTTACATCTAAGTGACTTGGTGCTTAATATATCTGATACATTTGGTGTTTTTCTGGTGTGTGTTTTTTAAGCCTATATTATGGTACATAAAGAGTTCACAGACTGAAATGCAGTCATCTCACAGTATTTAGAAGTTTTGTTATAATGTTTTTTGAAATTACAGTGTTCTACTAACCATGTGATAATTTTGGGTAAAGCCACAGTTGCATGCAATTTTGGAATTTATGGTTTTGTATTGGTTTAATTCAATGTTATAAAAATTGAACAAATAATATATTGATGTCTCTGGTAAAAGGGAAATTTAGCATCCCATTTTTCACAGTTTTGAAGTGCTTTTTCTCTCTTTCTGGTTAAAGACCCACATTTCTCTACTGGGTTGCTATTTTATTTATTTATTTAAAGATTTTATTTATTTATTTTACAGAGAGAAAGAGAGATCACAAGTAGGCAGAGAGTCAGGCAGAGGGGGAGAGGGAAACAGGTTCCCCACTGAACATAGAGCCCCATGTGGAGTTTGATCCCAGGACCCTGAGACCATGATCTGAGCCAAAGGCAGAGTCTTAAACACTGAGCCACCCAGGTGCCCCTACTGGTTGTTATTTTAGATGAGAATATAAAAAAAATTTGTAATATGTGTGTGTGTGTGTTTTCTATTATCTTGCATTGATGGCTTCTTCTGAAGTTTCTCTTGCTATCTATGACTGCAAGGTCATTGATATTAACTCCTTAGGTGTTAAAAACATGAAGGTTTACAGAACTGAATCCATTTCCAATGCAATCTGTCTTCACAGACATTCTTCTTCATCATCTCTGCAATATTGCATCTGAAAGATCCTGCCATATCACACAGAAAGGAAGGACACTGGGGGATTGTGAATGTGCTTCCTGAATTCCAATCTCTTGGAGATGAAATTTTGTCTCCATGATTACCACTACCCTAGTCAAATATTGGGCAGAAAGAGATTCAAGCCATCTTCATCCTCTATCTGGCCAGATTCCTGTGCCTGTTTCTAAGAGCATGAAAAGCTATGAGAAAGTATAAAGAACCCCAATAAGATGAAAGTAAAAAGTAGAATTCAGCCAAATTATATTTAAAAATGTGTTCTTGGCATTGTATAAATATTTTAATACTAATTAATTTAAAGGACATTTGAGCTGTGAGAGAAATGAGTAAAAACCTGCTACAAGAAGAGAAAGAACTACAATAAGTGCATTATTTTCTCCTATGCTTTTTCTCTACCTTAAATATGCAAATTACCTTCCCTCTGGGGCTTAATTTCTATAAAGACCTCACAGGACAAGCAAGAATGCACGTTAGTCCTCTTAACTATTCCAAATTGTTTAGTGCCCTGTAAGTTCACCATGTTTGTAGTTGATAATATTTGAGAAAAGATAGATTGCTGAGTTAGTAATTATTATATTTTGTTGTTATACTTTTCATATGAATTTATACTTTTTAAATATATACCTCTTAACTCTGGGCCTTGGAGAAGCACAAGAAGTTGAATGAATTTGTTACCACAAACCTAGATTAGGGAATATGTTGGGGTTTTCAATATTTCTCCCAGATCCTATACCTCAGCATCTCCAATCTTCTTGCATAGACCTCACCTAAATCTCTAGATGCAGGCCAGGAAGCAAGGGGATGGTGAACAATGAAGACTATCTTGCAGGATCTGCTATCTAGATGGAGAGGAGGTCAAGTACCAGGTCAACCTGGGTCTACCCAGATCCTGGAATTATAGCAAGAATAATATACGTACATACATATATACATACATACTCTAGGAGGCCCCAGAAAGTTTCCACTCCACTTCTTAAAATAATTTGAACAGAACGGTTGCCTAACCCAAGGAAGTAAGCTTGCTGCAAATCAGTTTCCCAAATTTCACTGGGGTTCAGAACTACCCAGACGTATAAAGTGCCAGCCCTCGCCATAAGATTCTGCTTTAGTTGATTTGGGTTGGGACTCCAGAATTTTTGAATTTATAGTTTCTTATCTATTGTTTTATAATGCTCCATGTAATTCTTGGGTTCCAGGCAAGGTTTTGAATCACTGCTCCATTGGCAACAAGGAAATCATCACTACTGACAACAGAATAGGAACTAAAACATGTTCATTATAATTTTGCGCAAGACTATGCAAGACTCTCCATTTTTCTTTAGTATATTATATCCTCATTTTATAGATGAATCAACTGAGGAACAGTGATATTAAAGCCCAAGGTGTCACAGCAAGAATTGGTAGAACAGGGGTGCCTGGGTGGCTCAGTGGGCTGGGGCCTCTGCCTTCGGCTCAGGTCATGGTCCCAGGGTCCTGGGATCGGGCCCCGTATCGGGCTCTCTACTAGGCGGGGAGCCTGCTTCCTCCAATCTCTCTCTCTGCCTAGTTGTGATTTCTGTCTGTCAAGTAAATGGATGGAAATCTTTAAAAAAAAAAAAAAAAAAAAGAATTGGTAGAACAGAAAGATACCCTCTCTCTCTCTACCTCATTGTATCTTCCAGATAGCCTTGGACAGAAACCCAGCAGTATCAGGTAACAGTGGAAAGGTCTCATTGTGTCTCCTGAAAGTCCCTCATTGTGTCTACTGAAAATCCCATCACCCATTCCCATGCTGAGCTGAATCTGTGTGATTTTCCTACTGGCAGGCCATTTATCACTCCCTATCAGCTGTCAATAATTGATTAGGAAGATTGGATTCAGCACAATGCAGATCAGCCCATTTTATCAACATAGAGTACAGTTTGTGTCAAAATGTGGTAACCCCTGGGTCTCTCAGCTTACTCATCTTTGATAGACTGTCTGGAGATTTGCACTTACTCCTCTCACACCAAGAGAGAAAGGAAGAATTGTGCAAAATGGAAAATAAGCAGCTGGTTCTGTCATGCTAATAGTCCTAAAATAATGTGCTCCTGGACATGTGCATTTCCCTCCCTTACCTGAAAACAAGGAAGAATAAAAGGATGCTTTTTAATAAGCATTTATTTGACCTTTAATAAAAGGTCAAAGAGCCAACCCCATAGCTTTTTTCAGGCAAATCCTACAAGCCATTCCTTATATCCCCAGGCAGGGGCTACGGATTCTCCACTCAGTTCCTTCTCTCATTAGAACTACACATTATCTTCTCCCTTCCCATGTTTCTATTTCCACAAAACCCCATAGCAATGTAGCACCCAAGCTCACCCGCTTTTGTGCTGACTCTGAAGAAAAGTGTACAGGTCATTTGGTTTAAAGTATCACAGCAGAGAAGAGGAAATAAAAGCAGTAAATATGAGCAAGCGGCAATGATTACGGACTCTTGACAATCCCTTTCAGTGATACTTCAGGGTTTACTGGTCCTGATTCTTTTAAGAAAGAAGAAAGAAATAGGAAAGAAAGAAAGAAAGAAAGAAAGAAAGAAAGAAAGAAAGAAAGAAAGAAAGAAAGAAAG
>NW_022631005.1:30123366-30198104 GCF_010015895.1 Lontra canadensis
AAGAAAGAAAGAAAGAAAGAAAGAAAGAAAGAAAGAAAGAAAGAAAGGAAGGAAGGAAGGAAGAAAGAAAGGAAAGAAAGAAAGGAAGGAAGGAAGGAAGGGATTTCTGTCCCTGCTTTGAGTTCAGCAGGTAGGATTCATCAAATTTCCCTCATCTTTGGATCTGTATTGAGAGGAATCTCTTCTCTTTTTATAGTGTCTCTTTGGAACAAAGGCCTGAAGATTCAATTAACACGGAACAAGGGGGACCTCCCCTGATCTGAAGTGAGTGGTTGGCTTTTCTGAAGCATGCTCATCAGGACAAAGTAGAAAAATAATGAGAGCAACTAATACTGAGAGTCTCAAATGTGCCAGCCTGGTCTGTTTTAAGTGGAAAAACTCATTCATTTCTCAGGGCAGTTCTAGGTGTGAGAACTCTGTTCCATCCAGACTGTAAACAAGGTTGGTGGGGATCTAGAGCTTGCATTCTCTTACATCTTCCACAGCTTCTCTGTTCCTGAGCTTTGTGAGTGTACCCCCCAACTCTCCACACTGGAAGGTCATCTTTTGGCTTTGACCTTGATTTTAAAGTGCTTTCTCTTTTCCCTAGGGACTTATGTTTACCCCCATATGTTTGTTATGTGTGATGCTGGCTGTCAGCTGGTGTGGAGCTAGGGCTGGTGGCTTCTTGAAAACAAGATTTTGAGGCATTTTTCCATCCTCCTCCCTTTACCCATCCCTCCAGCTCCCCCTCTTCTCATGACAAGAGTGACTGAGAGAGGCTGAGGTAATCACTACCCACACCAACATCAGCCAGGTCAGATCAAAACTAGCGGTCAGCCTTTAGTAATATTATTTTCCCCTGCTATCAGCAAAACGATCTGCCTGCATAAATAATATAAAAGAAAGACTTAGCTTCTTCCAGAATATGCACCTTTAGAGAAATGAACAAACTTTCGAGCTCAAAGACTGCCCAACGCCTTTTAAATAATTTCTTCCACTCATTTAGGAAGGAAGCAATATTATGTTGTTACCTCTATTTTTATTCATTTTTGCTTTGGTAATATGATCAAGGGCCTAATCTCCCCCCTGATGCCCTAATGTTAATAGGACATATAAGTAATCTTCAAAGAGGCAGTGATGCTGCTCGTCCCTGAACAGTCATGCAAGAGTGTATCTTCCCTACTTCTCCCTAACCTCTAGCTATACACACACACACACACACACACACACACACACACACCGTATGTGCACCGTTTGTGCATGAAGCCGGTGACTAACACTGCCCTTTGATGGAGTCTAATCTCCCTCTGGAGCTTACTCGATCATATATTCATATATCTTAAGAAATACCTGTTTCCTATATTTTTAAAGAGAGGAGAAAATATTCAATATTAGAAAAGAACTCTGGGCATCTGAAATCACGAACAACAAAGGGGAAAATTAACTTTGGCTGTGTTTTTTTCATTTAAAAGATGAAACGTATCTAGAAATTCATATAAAATATAGAGTGAAATAATTCAGAATAATACCAAGTATAGGTTAACTTATGAACAAAAGGTAAATATCAGATATATTGTACCCATAACAAACATAGGTAATCCTGAGGAAATTAAATGAGGAAGAAGATAAAGCTTATTTATGGTATTATACAAGGAACATGACTGAACACTCAGTTAAGAGGCTCCCATTACTTACTGGTGGTAGTACTAGAAACTGTTTTAGAAATGAAAGATATGGCACTTTCACTGCAAGGGCTCATACACTTATAATGGAGAAAGACAAGGGTAATTTAAAAAAATCAATCATGTATGATGTATGGGACACAGATATATATATATATAATATATATTATAATATGTATATATAATATATATTATATATATATATAATACATAACAGCTCTTAACTCAGTCCCAAAAGGAGCAGGAAAAAAATTGCAAGAAAAGGAGGCACTTGAGGAGTTGTTTCAGCAGGAAGGAAGTATATCATGAAAAATCAAGGTGGGCAGAGCATTCCAGGCAGAAGGAACAGCATGTTGGTGAAAGTAGAGTGTATTTGGAGAGAACTTCAAGTTGTTACCTGTGGTTAAATGTAAACTCACCATACAATCTAGCAATTGCTCTTCTAGCTATTAAGTCAGATGATTTGAAAACCTGCACATAAATCTTTATAGTAGCTTTATTCATAATCACTCCAAACTGGAAGTAATCCAGATGCTTTTCAATAGGTAAATAGACAAGGTCTATCCAAACAATGGACTACTGGGGCACCTGGGTGACTCAGTGGGTTGAGCCTCTGCCTTTGGCCCAGGTCATGATCCCAGGGTCCTGGGATCAAGCCCTGCATCTGGCTCTGTGCTCAGCAGGGAGTCTGCTTCCCCCCCCCCCCCGCCCCCTCCCACCCCACCTGCCTCTGTGCCTAATTGTGATCTGTGTCTGTCAAATAAATAAATAAAATCTTTTTTTTTTTTAAAGATTTTATTTGTTTATTTTACAGAGAAAGAGAGAGAGCACAAGTAGGTGGAGAGGCAGGCAGAGAGAGAGAGGGGGAAGCAGGCTCCCCACTGAGCAGAGAGCCCAATGCGGGGCTCAATCCCAGGACCCCAGGATCATGACCTGAGCTGAAGGCAGAGGCTTCAACCTACTGAGCCACCCAGGTGCCCCTAAATAAATAAATTCTTAAAAAAAAAAATGGACTACTACTTAGCAACAAAAAGAAACAAGCTATTAATCACACAAGAACATGAGTGAGTGAAAAAAGCCAGACCAAAACGGATGTGTATTGTATGATTCAACTCATATGACAGTCTGGAAAAGGCAAAATTCTAGAGATAGAAATATACCAATGTTTGTCAGGAATTTGAAGGGGACAGTATTCAACCAGGGGACTGTAGAGGAATCAACCAAGATAGAATGCAGACTGTGACAGAAGAATCTATGACATAAACTCACTGAAGATGGTCATGGGGCAAGTTTCTGACTTAAGTAACTTTGGAAAACTGTGCTTTAACTAGAAATTGTAGGACTAAAGAGACAATGACAAATGCGCACACACAGATTATACTCTAGGTTGGGGATATGAGTTAAAAACTCTCAAACTGCTTTGGAAATATACTGGGATTGAACAAATAAGTAATTGGATGGTGGATGGTGGGAGCCATTTCTCACTGTTGGACATAGAAGTTAGAGACAAGCAAGGGAAAGAGCTAAAAGCCATGAAGAATAGGATTGACTCAGTGACGTTGGTGTGAACTCATGTTTAATACATATTATAGACACAAGATTATAGGTATAGAAATAATTATAGATATGTGTGTATACGCAGGTATACATATGTATATATGTATACATATATATGTATATATGTATATGTATAAATATAAATACGCATTTATATTTATTTATATTATATTATATTATTATATATTATATTATAAATATAAATACAAACATATAAATTATATAAATATAAGTATTTATATTTACATAAATATATACATATATATGTATATGTATGTATGTGTGTGTGTGTGTGTATATGTATATAAAACCTAGTTCTGTCCATTGAGAGAACCTAAAAGCAATGATGCCTGTGTAGTAATAAGCAAGTCCAATGGCGAGATCTTGATTTCTAACATCATTTTCTAGTAAAAGGAACCTAGCTTTGGGGATTTTAAGGTGGAGCAGGAATACACTGGGTGCTTTTAGAACATCCTGTAGTTCCAGAAAGCAGTGATCAAGAATAAAGAGACACGAGTACCAATGCAGAAGAGCTCCCAATGGCCAAAGCTGGAGCAATTTCAGGACAAAAATAAATAACATGGAACTGCAATATAACCCAAAAAGTTAAATAAATATCTAATTGATACTGATACAATTAAATGTTTGAATGAAATAAATAAATTGGGGTAGAAGACACATATCTCACATAGAGAAGAATTTCAAATAATTTTTGCCGATACCACCCCTTCCAAGAGATGTAGCTTAACAACCTCTCTCCCATTCCCACTGAGTATGAGCTGTGCTTTCAAAGAGCAGAGCACGGAAAGGTCAGTAGGAAGAAGGTAACTTTGGTGGAGAAACCTGGTTAACACTACGCTGGCCAAATGCTATAGGGGCGCACAGCAGTCCACCCAACATGCACCACAATAACATAGTGATTATTTCAAATTGAAGCAACTTGGGAAACAGTTGGTACAGGGATACTTAGACTCTCCTTTGTCCCCCAGAAAGCAGGAAACAATTCTCCCATCTGAAAGTTACCCTCTTTGTGCTAAGAAGTGAAAAAGTAAAAGGACTTTCTTATCACCAGAGATAGGAACTTTAAAGCCAAGAAAGCCTGAGAAACAAACCTTGTTACTTTTTGACTAATCTATCTCAGCCCAAATTCCTCTTAGAATCCCTTATTAACTGAAGCTCCCAAACATCTGTTGTCTTTATCCTGTCAAGTCCTCACAAACTGATTTTGTCTCTGTCTAAAATGTATAAAAACTGCCTGCTTTGGTCTTTTGCCTGGGTCTCAATTTCATCATTGGATCTCCATTAGTACATAATAAAACTTAATATTTTTCTCCTGTTAACTCTGTAAATTTAGTTCTTAGTCCAGCTAGAAGTGGAAAATGTCATCCTTGGTCAGTGGAAATGTCTTCCTCCCTTTCATGATCAGGCTTTACATTATCCCTTATAAGCCATAAGGACAATATGTGCCCTTGATGTGATGTGACGAGGGTGGAACCTTACTTCTGTGGTCCAAAAATCCATAACCTGAGTCTAACAATGAGAAAAAAATCAGACAAATCCAAATTAAGCGATATTACACAAAATCCCTGACAACTACGCCCCAAAACTGGCTAGCTCATTAAAAACAATGAAAGTCAGGAACAGTTAAGATCTCGAGTAGGCCAAGGACAAGGCAACTAAGTATAATGTGGTGTCCTAGATAAGATTCTGGGACAAAAAAAAAAAAAGGACATTAAGTAAAAACTAGCGAGCTCCAAAAAAATGGTGGAGTTTAGTCAATAATACTGCACCAATGTTGGTTCCTTAGTTGTGACAATTGTACTAAGCCACATATTACAAGATGTAACAATAGGGAGAGTTGGTGAGGTTTAAAAAGGAACCCGGTATTTGATCTGTGAAACTTTTCTGCAAGTCAGAAATTATTCCAAAACTAAAAGTTAAAGAAAGTACTAAACCTGGGGAGAGAATGTAAAAGATGGGAAGATGGAGAAGGTGGAAAATGGAGGTCCCTGTAGGGTCTTGAATGTCATAAGGGTTGAAATTATTCAGGATTGTAAAGGATTGGTACAAGGAGGATACTCATACTGGGACCTGGCAATAGCCCTCTGTTGTAATCCAGATGAGAGATCTTGAGCCAAATAAATATTTGTGCAGTCAGAAAAGCAGAAGTGACATAAGCTAGTGGCAAAATGATTATAGGAACTGAGGAAAAGGAAATATCTCAACATCAGAACCTGGTTTGTTTGAGCAACTGAGGAGAGAGTGATGCCCTTACTGAGCCAGGGGCCATACATAACAAATATGCTTAGGAAGAAAAGATTTTAAAGATGCTTTGTCAGAATTGGCCATGAACAAGCTAAGGGGATGTTTTCGGTTTTCAGGAGGCAACAGGAGCTTTCCTACTTTCTGCCTATGCTCCCTTCATTCCACTGCCCCTGGTATCCATGCCCACACACATTCTATCTTCTCTCTGTATTGACATTTGCCCTCAAGTAGATTATCAAGTTGGTAAGACCTAATAAATTATTTCATGCTAAGAGAGGAACCACCTTCATTGAGTACTGTTTCCAAATTTATTTAACTTTAGACAATATCAAATCATCAAACAAAAACCAGGAGGAAGCTGGGAATGAGCAGGGCTGGAACAATTGGGGGTGGGGCTGGGCACCAGGACAGCTATATACCTCCTGCCTGTGGTGAGGCAGTCCTTTTAGGGGGAAGCTTACTCATCAAAGTAGCAGTGTCCACATGAAGGGACCGCAGGAACAGGAGGTTTAGTCAGCAGGAGTGGCAGAATGGGAAAGAAGAAGGTCTCGGTCACGTCTAACGAAGACTGCAGACAAAGAAAATAGCTAAACTTGAAGGTTTTTTGAAAAGGTTTTTCATGCATTTATGTCACACATATTTGTGGAGTACACAGTACATATGCCAGGCTCCATTTTAAGAAGTTTGGTAGATAAGGAAATCAGACAAATAAAGCTTCTTCTCTTCTTGAAAGAGTTTCCATTCTAGTAGAATAACAGAGATAATAATATAATAAAGAAAAATCACAGCTTCTGTTGTTGAAAGCACTATGAAGGAATAATTGAGGTGATATTTGAGCTGAACCTTGATGGATACGCCTGAGACACCCATTCAAATAAGGGGGGCAACAAGCACCCAAAGTCTGTGTTCGATGTTTAAAGCGGAGAGGCAGAATAATCTCACTCAGTCCTCCTAACAGATATTAAAATCCTCGAAGAAGTAACTGCTATGTTTACCACTATTTTATACATCAGGAAACTGGCCTTTAAGTAACTTGCACTCTACATGCTATGCTTTATGTTGTTTGTCATCAAAGTTCATATGTGGAAGCCCTAACCCCAGTTACTTCAGAGTCTGACGGTATGTGGAGATTGGGCCTTTACCGAGGTCAGTAAGTGAAAATGAGGCTGTTTTTGTGGTCCCTAATTCAGTTTAACTATTGTCTTTATAAGAAGAGGAAAGGTGGACACAGGAACAGACATCAGGGAGGGGCACGCTCCCTAGAAAGACCATAGGAGGATACAGCGAGCGGGTCACCATGTGCAAGCCAAGGAGAGAGGCTTCAGACGAACTCAACCCTGCAGATAGCTTTATCTTAGACTGTCATCCTCCAGAACTGTGAGGAAAGAAACTTCTGTGGTTTAAGCCACCCAGTCTGTGGTACAGTTATGGCAGCCCTAGAAATTCAATACGTTACTTAAGATGATGACACAGGGATTAAAATCACATGTATTTAGTCCCATTTGCTGTGATTTTAATTACTATTTTATATAGACCATCCCAGAAGATATTCCAAAATTTTTTTTTTAGGAAGCCCAAGGAGAATACATGTTCTTTCAAGATTATTTCAAAGGCAAGTGCACAACAGACAAGGGGGAAAGCACAGTCAGGAAATAAAGCTGTCTTGGTGGACCCTCCGGTACACCTGAATGACTCGATTTCCATAACAAGCTTGACCGTTTCAGGTGGGGCACTCTGGGAAGGTCAAGAATAAGCATATTAATTAAACGCTAGACTCTGGAGTAAAATCCAGGTTTTCCTACTAACTAGTTGTATTATATTGGACAATTTGTCTCTAAGTTTCCTGATTCTCTCATCTATAAAATGGGGATAATAGTATCAGCCCATGTGGAGAGGTACAATGCAATCAGAATGAGAGCTGATTTATGTAAGGGCCTATTTAGCCAGAACGATTTCATCTCTGTTAAACAGTGATTTTGTTGTTTACGCAGTAAAACTTAAACTGACCCTGCCCCCACCCCCCCCCCCAGAGGAACTTACTTAGAAGCAAGTCCAGGAAACCAGTAAAATATGGTTGACCAGTCCCTGATAACAGAGCCCAAATACAAGGGCGGGTCAGGTCAGGTGGAGATAACAGAGCCCGAATGCAAGGATGAGTCAGGCCAGGAGGAGACATCCAATCACTATCTCCCTAAAGAATGTGGACCCCGGCTTTTGGGCGCCAATTCTGACCAAGGTGATAGGCTAGTCCAAATAGTTACTATAGGGTGAATTGTAATTCAATTGGCCACCCGTGTGTGACCTAGCATGACTGTGCAGCTTTCTCTGTGTGTTGCAATCTCATTGGCCACCTGTGTTGCTCAACCACATGGCCTTTGCTCTATAAAAGTTAGTCTGTGAGGCTGGGAGGGGTCGCGCTTTCTGTAAGAGGAGGCCCTGACTGGTCGGTTTGATTCTCGATGCTTGGTGCGAAATAAAGCTTTGCTTGACCTTTGCTTTGTATCAGTCTCGCTCCTTTGATCACGGACCCTAACAATTTACTAGAAGCATTCAATAGCTATTAGTTAATATTATTTATAATGCAACAACCTGTATCTATTGAGAGAGCCAGGGATAGGGGTGATAGTTGCTGCCTTGTTTCACTCACTCTGAATGCAAAACCTAGCAAGCTATGAGGAAATAGTTGTTGTTGAATGAATCCACCTATCTCTGTGAGAAACCAACTGGAAAGCACGTTGTTAAAAAGAGGCATACAAATTTTAAGATTAAGATTAAGATAGAAGATGAGTTCAGTGGTTTTCCCTATTATGTGACTACTGTGTGTCTTTTCCTTTTGTTCCCACTTCTCCGAAGAGCCACCCAAATGGAGAACCCTGCCTGTGGTGGCTGGTTTGGCCCTGGGCCAAATGGACAGGGCCACATGCACAGAATTATCTGAAAAGTTGGTCCTTCATTGTGTCCGGCAACAAACACTTCCCTTTTGATCTGCCTTCTTTGGGAAACAAAGACACAAAACAGCGCAGACGGCGGTGTTAGGCACAGGGAGGCTATCAACTTTCCATGTAACCAGTTCCGACAAGGAACACCTTTCTTTCCAGCAAGGACAGTCTCTGAAAGTTCAAAAAGCTTCCAGAACAGAGACTGAGCACATATAACTCCTGGGGGGCACATATAACTGCACTTTTGGGTGGTAGACTATCTAGAGGGGCCAAAAAAAAAAAAAAAAAATCCCTCAGAACAAAGAGATGCTCCAGCTAATTGCTGGACGCCTGAGAGCAGGCAAGCCGGTGACCTGTTTGAGGTCTGACAAGGGTTTCATAAGGTGAGTTGGCTCCGTGTGTAAAGGAAATGTGATCACCTTGAGAAAGTGCTGCTGCCGGAAAGGTTCTTGTTCTCTGATGATTAACAGGGTTATTATTTATCTTTTTTGTGATTACCCTTGAATATGGGACACAGCTCCTTTGTCATCAAAAGAAACACTGGTTTTACATTCCAGTGAGAATCTAAGAAGGGTTTAACGACTATCCACGGCATCTGCTTATTTGAGTTGTCTCATGAATAATCATGTAGACCAACGTATCCAGATGGCCAGGCTGTCTTCCCTTTTCTGTCTTTCTCTCCCTTTCTCGTGATTAAATTCCTTTTAGTTTATGTCCAGGAAAGTCACTTATGGAAAGATGATTGGGGATGTGACTCTGAATGACCAAGATAATATGGAAAAATAAATCCCAGTAATAGGAGAGCACCCGACATTCACACCTATCAGTTGGTGGACATTTGCCTCCCCCTAGTAGTGTGTTACCAGCGAATCAAACAGCCCTTTGCTTTTGGGCAAAATCATCCCCTTCACCACAAATGGGAATCTTTGTTGACCTATGCCTTTAGAACTAGGAGAGGATTGATTTAGAGGATGTAAAACGATAGATGATATCTGATGAGAGGTAATTTGCAGAGGGCTTACTCTGTTAAGACACAAATAACCGCAAAAGTTACAAAATCATCACTAATTCATATTGATATACATGTACTGCAAGATGTTTTCTAAATAACACATAAACCAGGACATGTTACTTGGTACCTTTCTCAAAAGAAAGTGGAGAGGGTTGTCCATGATCGACTATCTCAAATACACTTAGGAGGCATTATCATATATCTTCTAAAGATTCACAGTAAGGCCCAGAAATTTTATAGTAAGTGGCCTAAACCTATTCAGTATAGGTCCCTAAAGTTTTTGACCTTGGAACAACTTTGGTTTTCTGTTGTTGCTTTTACAGAAGTCCCGCAAAACCCTGGCTCTGTGGATCTCAATTGGGAAAGACAACCTTATGGATGTAAGCTTACTTCTGTAGACCCCTAAGACATGTTTTTCTTCACGAGGGTGCATTTGAAACTCCAGTCATTTAGAACTACATTTGCTTCCTTTGGATGACCATGCTGCTTTCCGAACCAGTCACAGGGCGGAGGGCACCAGCCAAATAGTCTTAGAGAATTAGCCTCACTTCGAGATGGAGAGATATTTTATGGCGTCCAAGGTAATAAAGTGGTCTATTCTCAATGCAGTACCGAAACAGTAGTTGCTTCTCACACAGACTAAAGATTAACAGTGGGACTTGGATGGATTTATAGGGCAGGTTATTATGCCCTGAAAATAAGAGGGTGTTACTAATTCTCTTTCCTTTGCTTTAATAGACTGACAGCCTCTTGAGCTCCCAGGAGCTTCAAGAGACAAATAACTCTCTAAATAAACCACCCAGGAGCAGGGGAACTTGGAGGTAACCCTGCTTTCTGGGACCTATCCCTGCTCAGAGCTGCAAAGGAAAGCAGCCAGAGTAGGTTATCATACCGTGCTTCTAAGAGTATGCAATGACCTTCCTGTGTCTACCCCGGACGAATTTGTGGTTAAGCGGGCAACTGGAATGTCCACCTGTCAGCCACTCCCTTGCACTCATTGGACTCTCCTGGGACTATCTATAGTCATTGACAATCTGTTTCCATCTCAGGACCAGTCCATAGTGTCTGAATCAACTTGCAGCTCTTAATCTCTTCTTTTTCACCCTTAGGTGAGACCCCAAGGGATATAAATCCCCAGAGACACGGAAATAACCTTTAATTCTACAGTGTGAACATGCAGGGCTGACTTCATCATGTCTCTCTTTGTTGTACTAACTACTGGGACCCCAGGTTAGATTATCGGGTTTCAAGTTTCCACTGGTCCGCCCAGGGGATTTTGAATCCATTATCAAATAGGAAACTGCCTGCATGGTATACGTTGAAGGATTTTGAAGATGCTCCTCCTGTTCAAATAACTACGGTTTGCCCCTGAACCACCTGAATTATCTGAATTCAATATTAATCCTAAAACCCTTAGAGAAGATTAAGATAGTGATAGATATTTTGAAATAATTTCAATAATATTATCTTATAATAATTTGTGGTCATCTGAATAATGATTTGTAATCCTTGTTATGACCTAGCATTTGATTTTGGGAGTTATAGAAGGTATGGGACATTACGATGATCTAGTTCAAGTTTTCAATCAGATTCTCGAGAGAAACTGTTAAAACCAGCTCCTCTGGAGATACACATCACATCCCTCCATCCCATCCTAACGCCCTGACCACGAGTAACGTAGAAGTCAGGCCATTCCATTGGATCAGGTGTATGTGGGAAGCAGTGTGAGTCGTGTTTAGGGGGAGGGCTCCTAGCACATGGCCTGCATTTCATCCTGACTCTGTCACTAGCAAGAACTAAGATGGGCCTCTTTTGAGTTTCAACTTCCTCATCTGTTAAATAGCTTAAATATTAAAAATTAGGGGTGCCTGACTAGCTCAGTCAGTAGAGTGTGACTCTTGAACTTGAGGTTGTTTAAGTTTGAATCCCACATTGGATGTAGAGATTACCTGAAAAAATAAAATCTTTAAAAATATAATAAAATATTTAAAATTACTGTTAAGAAGAAGTTTTTGTTAACAAAATTTCCTTTTTCATATGCTTCGTGTAAGGACTTGATAAGTTAATAAGTGTAAAGAGCTTAAAACAGTGTCTAGCATATGCCAATTTTTCAATAAATGCCAATTTCTTGGCATTTAGCCCTAATTTAATTTTTAAAGGCCCTACTGAAGTAGGTATCATGATACCCAATTTATAAAGAAATAGAAACTCAGGCAGGTTGTCACTTTCCCAGGGTCACATATTCAAGAGGTAAAATTCAAATCCATTTTCTCTAACTCCAAAAACCCCTGCTTTTATCCACAACACTGAACTATATCCATTTAAATCCTATTGCACTTAAAGGCTGAAGTACTTTCTATTTCTAATTCTACTCCAGGGACCTTAACAACAATTCCATAAATGAATATATGGCTGCACGGAATGTAGAAGTCACGCATACTTAGTGATACTTAGTGACACGCATACTTAGTGACAATTGGAGGAGTTACTTAGGAGCCAAGGAGATTGACTATGTATACCCAGGTTGTTTTCGTCATGACAAACACATACCTCTTGCTCCTTACTCCCTGTGACAGAAGAATGCCTGTCTCAGATCCTCTGTTGTAGGGTGTCAGTTTCTGTGCTGTGAAATCCTTCACTGCATTTGCACTGAGGCTGTTCTTCCTATTTTCCTGTTCCCAGGAGACTTTGGGCTTCTTTCATGGTGGCTTTGGTTTAAGAACACTCCGGTGGCCTTGCCTAACTTTCCTTAGAACTGCACAGTGGTTTAGGTTGCTTCTCTTCTACTTTCTTTTCTTCCACTCAACCTGTATTTCCTTCCTTCCTTCCTTCCTTCCTTCCTTCCTTCCTTCCTTCCTTCCTTCCTTCCTTCCTTCCCTCCCTCCCTCCTTCCTTCTCTCCTTAAATGAGAATCAGATCTGTATCACAATTTGTCAGTTCACTCAAGCTCTCCCAGTGTCCAGTCCATTTTTTTTTCCACAAGTATTTTCTCTAATTCATTTCTTTTGTACTTAATTCCATCTTGGCTTCTGCTTTCCAGAGGACCTAAATGGATACACGGAGGAGCCCCAGGATAAACTACAAAATAGCTACTTGCTATCTTTAATTTTACCTTTCATTCTCCTCTTAGTATATAGATATCCATCGGTATTTTTTTAAAGTACATCTGTACGAAAAGGGCAATTATCACATTGTGTATACATTTTCAATGTCAATGCTACCATTTATAGTCGAAGTGACTTTTTTTCCTAAAAAAGGGGAGGAAGGAAATGAGGAAGGGAAGAGGGAAGAAAAGATATCATTTATTAGGTGTCTACTATGTGCCAGATATACTGTTCTGATAAGCTATTTTATTTCAACCTCAAATCTTGTGATTTAGAATTGTGTATGAGACTGGAAAAGTTTAAGTATCGTATGAAGAACCTAAGGGCCAGAGACATGGATGAACTCAAATTTCAATCCTGTTTTAAGTCTTCTGCTCTTTTTGTACATCAGAAAGAATCTAAATGATAGTATTATCTACTGCATTTTAGAGATACTTTCCAGATGTATCTGAATATAATTTTCTGAACATATACACATATGTGTATACCCACAAACACCGAGCTATACACACATACACATACACACACACACACGAGAACACAGAAATAGTTGAGGGGAAATAGGATTATAAGCATATATTTATATATCTATAAATACATGGTATAAACATGGATGTATAGCCATATACGTAGATTCTGCAAACAGAAGCTTTTTGTGCTTGCCATACAAAGTTTGATTTATTCAAAGAAATTATACATATTACCATTAGAGTCTTTTCTTACACTGAAACAGTACTAAGTAAAGATTTTAACGTATAGACAGCTGAAGATGTCAAAGAAGACAAAGCATCAATAACGCTCCTTGGGGTTCTGATCTGTATTGGAGCTCCATTCGGTTCAGCCAGTGCTGTGAAATGTGAGCGGTAGGAGGGGCTCAGGTGTCTGTGAACGGCATGGGAAACCAAGATCTCTGCCTAGGAAACCGACATTCTCCTATTGAGTCCTGTAGAAATCTATTCCAGTCTCTTAATGCAATCACACTCATTAGTAAGTGGGTGAGATGATCCAATAACTCTAGAAAGGAAAAGCAAAAGATATTTGCTTTCATAAGTGCCTCAATTTGTGAACTTCTCTATGCACAATTGAAAAGAAGGTAGACTTGGTCTGAATTAACAATAGTTCCTATGTAGTGGACTCAGGTGAGGCATTTACCGTGAAGGTAAATTATTTGTATTATAATCCAAACTGGATAAGAAGCCATTAGAAGATTTCAAAAATAAGGCATGGCATGATCTCAGTTGCATATATTGAAATACCTCACACTACTATGAGGATATTTTTTTCTTTCTCTCTTTTATTTATTTTTATTTTATTTATTTATTTATTTTTATGGTGGGCACAGGGTATTTTGAAGCTACTGTCAACACCTTTACCTTACTGCAAAATATTTCTTTTTGTTACTATTTAACTCCTAATGCCTTTTAGAACACATTGCCACCAAATTTTTCACCCAACAAATCCCTGTATGTTTTTATATTAATACTCTCATTGTTTGGTTTACAAACATTGTTGGCAATGAAATTGGGAATGGAGCTCTGGTCATGTGCACAATCTGGAAAAAAAAAAGGATTTTGTGTCTTGGCTGTAGGGAAAAGAATTTTCAATTTTCAATCTTTTGAAGAGGTTGTGTGTTAATGAAATGTAAAATTTTAAATAGGTAGCATACATGCTTATTATAACAGATTAGCTTGCATGCACCAGTCTTCTACCAAGAACAAGGATTAATATTGAATAGAACACAAAGCTCATTTGTTTGAATACATCATAGAGCTACCAAGACAGCCAGAACTTAAGAGACCAGTATCCCAGAAGGAAAGCACAAACATGTGATTCCAACAATGAGAGTCAGTGTTTCTCTCAAGGCATTTGGAGAAGTAACCTAGGTCTTAAACTCACTTCTCAAGAAAAGCGAAAATAGGGAAACACTTTTCAAGTCATTTTGTAAGACCAAAAAATCTTAATATCAGAACCTCATGAGGTTATAACAAAGGAAAAAATTCAGATCAATCTATCTCATGAATATAGGTACAAAACCACTAAACAATATATTAGAATATTGCTCTCAATAATGAATATAAAAATCTAATATAATCCATATGAAGCTAAATCCTATTAAAATGCATGTAACAGGGGCACCTGGGTGGCTTAGTCATTGGGCATCTGCCTTCGGCTCAGGTCATGGTCCCAGGGTCCTGGGATTGAGCCTCACATAGAGCTCCCTGCTCAGCAGAGGGTTTGCTTTTCACTTTCCTAGTCTCCCTGCTTGTGTTCCCTCTGTCACTGTGTCTCTCTCTGGCAAATAAATAAATGAAAATCTCAACATAAAATAAATAAAATGCATGTAACAAAAGGATATATCAATAATGCAATATTGGTTTAAATAGGAAAGTTATGAAATTCTCTCCTTTGTCCTAAGTGAAGCAGGAGAATTACATGATCATGTCAATAAAAAAGAAAGCTCATACCCATGCCATTTATGAAATCAATTCCAGATGAGGCCTACATCTAAATGTCATTGATAAAAAAATAAAGGCTTTAAAAGATAGAATATTATCATATTCTAATGACCATTGGAAAGGTGTAAATAAGCAATAACCATGGAGAAAACAGAGATAAATTTAGACTACTAAAAATTAAGAATTTTTATTACTTGAATAATCGTGTCAAGAGAGTAGAAAGGCAAGGTAAGCCAGAGCAGAGGAAGATACAGAAACTACATATCTTTGACGAAGCCCTTGACTTCATAATACATAAGGAAGTCCTATAGGTCAGTTAAAAGAGACAACAAGGAAAATCTAAAATGGAATATAAACAAGACTTGGTAGACATATCACTAAATGGGATACCCAAATAGTCAACAAACGTATTAAATGAGCAAACGCAAAATGTGAGTAACTTCATTAATCAACAAGATACACAAGTAATATCCACAAGAAGATACTGTCATTCAACAATCAAAATGGTAAAGTCATGAAAGATATTAAGTATTGGTAAGCATATGAAGCAACAGCAGCTCTCAGAATTTGCTAGCTGAGATATAGGCATTATAATAATTACTTTGAAAAGCTCTTAATAGTATCTTTAAAGGGGGCCTTCAACATAACATACGACTCAACATTTCCATTTGTAAGGAGGAACAGAGGACAAATGTATACCTACGTGTATCAAAAGATATATGCAAGGATATTTACAGTAACACTTTTTTAAAAACCTTAAATTGATAACAACTCCAACATTCAACAGAATTAAAAGTGGTGAAAAACAGTGCTCTATTCATATACTGGAATATCACACAGTAACAAGAACGAACCACCTACTGTTTCTCACAACAACATAAATATATATTTAAAAAAACCACATTGAATGAAGGAAGTCATACCCAAATGAACACAGAGAAGAAAAACTCATCTGGGAAACAGAAGTCAGAAGAGAGTTGTCTTTGAGGGGAAGCTGCGACCGGAAGGACCCAGGAGGGCATTTCCGGGATGTTGGTAAATCTGTTCTGGAATCCTGGTTGCTTTGACCTCACTGCATATGTGCATTCCCTCTGTAAAAACCGACAACACTGCTCCCTAATGATCAGGACTCCTATTGCCTATCTGGTGGGGTTTGGCTGCCATGTTCTTGCAGGACATGTTCTTTTCATTCCAGGACCAAGGCAGAAGGAGGGGCCCCTTCTTGGTAATGCCAATCTCATAGTGGAGGGGAAAAGAGCAAGAGTTGTACAATTATGTGATGTATCCTTAACTGCTGCTCAGTGGAGGGATGAGCCATGGCCACTCACTTATCATGCCCCAAGCAAGTCACAAGGCCAAGTCTTAGGTCAGTGGGGCAGAAAGAACAATCATTGCACTAGGAGGAGGTCTATACTGAGGGGAGAAAATATTTTGACAAATACTACAATTTTCCCCCAGTGATTTTCTTTTTGGCAGAGTAATTCCACGCTTAAGTAGCAAACTGTTTCTTTCTTGATAAATTTCAACTTGAACAAAGTTTTAAAAAAATGGTTTTTAAGAACTCCCTAAAATTCCCAAAGAAATTATATGAAATGGATTCCAAATAAAACTGTTTGTAAACCTGTACAGTAAGATTTTTCTTAGAGCAAGATTTACAAATGCCCAATTAATGTCTCTCCTCTATCTAGTATGTCACTATTCATACTAAATTGCAACCTTAGAACTATTTTGGAATCTGCCTTTATTCTGACTCTAGAGTGTTATTTGTAAAACCAGTGTAGAAATTTTTATTTGGGTCATTAAACCATTCTTCTCCCTGTCAAAATTTCAAATAGTATATATAC
Source organism: Lontra canadensis (assembly GCF_010015895.1). Classification (NCBI taxonomy): domain Eukaryota; kingdom Metazoa; phylum Chordata; class Mammalia; order Carnivora; family Mustelidae; genus Lontra; species Lontra canadensis. Next base: position 30,140,208 of record NW_022631005.1, read on the forward strand.
ACATGTTTATCCATTTCAATGCAAATGGTTCAGATTAGGTTGTTTACAATGGGAATTTTTTAAATCATGGGTAATTTTAAAAAGTGAGTTTTGTATTTCTGATAAATAAGATTAATCTTTCTGCCCAGTAAATAAAACCAAGATTACTTTGCACTGTCCTGAGATAGTTCTTTGAAATAGTGTATATGTGAAGAATGGGGGCTGCTAATGTTTATGGAAGACCTACTGTGTGATGGGCATCCTGTTAAGCTCTTTTTGTACACTATCTCATGTTTCTCACAGTTACTGGAACATTCTATTTACATTGATAACACTGATGGTGGATCACTTTAACATCCCTAACAGTCTTGCAAAAGAGTTCCCTAAATCTTACCCAGACTGCAGAGCTATTAACCCAAAATCTACATGCTCTCTGACAAATCACTCACTCCTGCTTTCATCTCCTCTTTATTAATATTTGGAAACTCCCAAGTATCCTATCATTGCCAACAAATAATAATCCAAACAGACTGCAATAAGCCATGCATACTAATTGTCATTTCAACTTCAGTACCTTGAGATTATATATATATATATATATATATATATATATATATATATATTTATTTATTTATTTCTCTCGGGACAGTAAAAGACCCCTATAAGTAAACTGCTACACGAGTGGTTCATTGTCTGGTGCACAGCGAGTTACTTACAATTTTTTGTAGTGTCATACAAGACCTCTTCATTACCAATTGCCGAAGCTTAGAAAATGAAGGTGGTAAAAACAATGCTGGTGTGTGTGTGTGTGTTATGTAGGCACACCCTCACAAATGGGTTTGGGATAAAGATCTCGAATGGACAGATAGGAGGACCCCTTGATAACCACGTAGTTTAGTAACACAGGCCATCATAAGCACACCAGCTGCTTGGCATTACCAACATTGATTTAGAGCACAGATAGGATAGAAGGGAGTTCCCAGAAGTTCATTTACATGCCCCTGAATTAGCAGAGTTTCAACTAGAAAAAGAAGACCCCAAGGACACAGCTTCATGACTTGATCTGTATTCCTTAACAAATGATGTTAAAAACTCAGCTTTAACATGTTTTCAAGTGATTTCAGGAAGGAGGAGAAAAAGGACAAAGAGGAGGAGGAGGAGGAAAGAGAACAAATAATAGCCGTTGCCTGTAGGCAACGGTCCAAACTGTCATTGGCTCGTGACTGATTTGGGTCATTCGTTCTGATCTATACCAATGCGTATGCCATCCTACGTCCATCTCTACACCGACTCATTACACATATCGATGTTCTTCCATTTCATTATTTCAAGGAATGGCACAGCTTCTATGGCTATGATCCCAGACTTCCCATTCAATCTTAGAACAACATAAAAACTTGGAGACAAGGGATCAAAATAGACCTCTTATTAATTTATTTTTCCGATAAGAGGACACAGAACTTAGATGCCTGGATGGGACTTCAAAACGTTCTGATGTTACACAAAAAGTCAACCTTCACTTTTATTTGTAAAAGTACTTAATTAGGATAACACAACTGTTGTTGCATCCAAAGAGTTCTATTTTCTAATGAGGCTTTCAACTATCCCATGCCTGTTGCTCCTAAACTGTTAGCATCTCAGAAAGGTACAGGTGATTCTGGCTGAATTAGTGCATCCTTCTAAATTGTACCTGTTTTTGACATTTCTGTATCCCGAAACACTCACCTTTTAAATAATTCTGTTTAGGGCCGGATATATACATAAATACATAGAGGTATATATTTCTTGCTAGAAAGTGAAGGAGGGGCAGTAAAGTATCCTCCAGACTGATAAGGCATTTCGAGACTGAAAAATGAAGCAAGCCACTCTGTATTATTTACAGAGTTTTATTCAGGGTAACTTACTGATTACGGGGGGGATCCGATCAGGCAGACCACAGTCCAGTGCTATGCAACTCTTCTCCACAAAGTCTGAACCTTAACCCACAGCTTTCATGGAGCCAGGGGCATTGCAGTGAGGTCAGAGTGTAGTTAAGTAAGGCGGTGCCCTCTGAGTACCAGAGGGAAGATCAGAACAAGCCTTCCTACATTCTAGTGAGGGCATACATTAACCTCCAAGGGGCTTGGAACATGCAGCCCAGAGGGAGGTCATCGTCCGGGCAGGAACAAGATGGAGGGCAAAGATAGAGTCAGTATCCTTAGTGGTTCTACAGTTACATCATGTTTAGGTAAGATGCTTTGATTTTTAACCTGTCAGCACCAATAAAACATGTTTGGCTTTGGAAAAGGCAAATAAAATGACAGGAAATAGAAAGCTTCTTTTTTTCATTTGGATCTGTTATTTTAATTAATAATAACCTGTCACCATTTATTTTCATTTGCTAAATGCCAGTCATAGTGATAAGTGCTTTCATATAAATTACCGTATCTCATTTAATCCTCACAGTTCATCTACGACAGGAAGACCAATCCTATTTCAGTAAGTGAAGTTTAAAAAAAATTTTTTTTAAATGACATAAAATGCGGTGGCATGTTGTTAACAAGATAATAGAATGACCAATGTAAATTTGTGCGGTTAATCTGGGGGAATTACGGGCGGTGGTAGGGGTGAGAGAGTCCTTACGACTGCAACCTGAATCTCCACGGGTTCAGCCTGGAGTTTGGCGCCACCTGCAGGTGGTTATTAGTTCCAGCTGTTCCGTATTCAAGAAGGTCACAGTCAATTTAGGTATCAATCGCTCAGTTAGTTATGCCCATTTTATAAGCCCTACTCAGGGATATTAGGACTCACCCACTGTTCCTTTCCCAACCAACTTGGAATGTAAGAATTTTAGCCTATCTCTCCTAGAGAAGAGAAGTGAAAGAGAACTTGATCTACTCTTCAGCCTGTGGTAGGCATGGTAGCTTGGGGCATGGTATTACAAAATTTTAATGTATTTGCATTTTGAAGAGTGAGTAATTTCTTAAAATTATTTGTAGCTATTCAGAGGTGGATCTCCAGGCTGTAGGTCGTGCTGGTAAGGAAGGAAATTTGTCCAAGCCCACATAGCTATTCATGTCAAAGCCTAGATTAAACCGAAGTTGGTTTATCTTTCACGTCTATACTAAACTATCCAGGAAGCAAGATGAGGAAGAAATCAAGAAATAATGTATATTTAAAAAGTAGTAATTCACATGCCATACCTCATCTGGGAAATTCTTGGTGCAGGAAAAAGAACTGTTATTTGTAGATGGTCTATGATGCTTTAGGTCCTATTATGAAAATTTGCAGAAGTAAAACATCCAATGTCTGTAATCTAGTATAATCCTCATTTAGGAAATTGAACACATAGTAAGCTCTCACCAAATGGAAATTTCTTTCCTTCTCTCCTGTTATCTCAAAAATTTTAAATTATTGTACATAAACAATAATTTTAATGAGTTTTATCTCAGCAGTCTAAGTCTTACAGCTGAATAATCTGGTCTGTGAGGAATTAAATAATCTTGCCAATTCACAGTGTGTTCCAGAGCAAGGATGAATGTAAGTTTGTCTAGCTTTGAAGTCCTTAAGCTTCCTTGAATGCAATCCCACTTCTCCTTATGCAGCTAATTCAGAAACTCACTATAGGATCTTGCCTTTATTGTCTTTCTTTAAATCTTTAATATCCCCTTCTGAAAAGCAGGCAGCAAAATAGGTGAACTGGCAATTATTGTTAAAGCAGAGGGAAAAGAAAAACATGCTGGTCCAATCACTCACATAAGAACGTATCACCATCCTTTCTGCCAATGAAGTGTTGCCAACACGGTCTCATTTTCTTTTCTGTTAGAACAAGCAATTTAGACACAAGAGGATAGATGTCTGCATATTGGGCTTTCAGGACTGACAATCTACAGGTTGGTGGTAAGAGTGTTCTTCGAGGACCACGGGTACAAATACTATGTAATGAAGCATCAAGAGAATATACCGGAAATACCCCAAAAGAAAAGCATGAATAAAATAGGATTTAAGTGCTTTTTTTCCTTTCTTAGCTTTTCTTTTCTTAGTTAGTACTTAATGTTATTTGGGACAAGTCAGAGATTAAAAACAGCATTACACAAATAAAACAGAAATCCTAGATCATCAACCAAGCTCTATAGAACAACCTCGTATCTTTACTATATAACCCAGGGAATGCATTCTGGAAATGTTTATCGGGTGAATTAACAAAAGAATGGGTTAATTTATATGTTGTATATTTTTAATCAGGTTGAGAGTTATTCGCAATTGTGTCACCTGCATTTATTGTAGGCTTCCTGCAGCCTATCCCAACCCAAACTGTTACCATCACCTTAGAGACAATGTCCCAAAACTCTCTTACCCAGAAGGAAAACACATTTTAAAATCACTCCAAAGCAATTTATAAAAGAGAGGAAGAGAGGGAGAAAGAGGCATGTGTTTCTATCAATGAAGATTGACTTTTGTATAATATGATTCTCACATGGCCTTCATAACAAATACCTTTAACTCTGATTTTCATGCATTCATACCTGTTCATTCTTGACTAGAGTCTCTCAACATTTAATAAGCATCAGTTTTGTCCTAGGCATCATCCTAAACATAGGGAAATATAACATTGAAGAAACATGGTTTTATGATTTGCAATTGAGCACAGGTTATTAAGGAAGATAGATAGGAAAACTAACAAGTTTGAGATAGTCAGGTAAGCTCCGTCCAGGATTATGGCTATGATGTTAAAGAACCCCAGTGAAGAAGTATTTAAATCAAACATAGATGTGTGTGTGTGTGTGTGTGTGTGTGTGTGTGTATTTAAGGAAGGTTATCAAAGAATTAAATATTGAAGACAAGTAGGAGAGAACCATTTGTGTTATTGTTAAGGGTGGAGGGAATTCTTTGCAAGCAAAGACAACAGCTGGTCCAAAGGCAGGGAACAGTGGTGTTTGGAAAGCCACACATAACTTGGTCTCTCCATCTGCGGAAAGGGTATTCAGATCCACATCTATAGATAACTAAAATCATACAATTCATTAATTTTATAGCCTTGCTCCTGTCTTTGGATTTTTCATAGTTTGGTTCAGTTTTGTTTGTTTCTCTTTGAAATGAAAGCTGATTGACCTTTGGAAGAGAGAAAGGGATATTTATATGCATTGGCAATCGACCTGTCTCAAAGTCAAAGCCACGCAGAGGTTATTTTACAGAGCTTCACAAATTTAGTAGGTGCATTGTTTACTGTAGTAACATTTCTACTTTGCCTGGAGCATTTTTACATTGCCTGACCTTTATATAACACTTTAATATTCATATTTGGCTGCTGAACTATCACAGCTCTATAGAGTTTTAAAGCTGCTAATCTGATTGTTTTTCTCTATTCTTCTCACCTTCCTCATTTTAGCTACTCCATTGACAGCAAAAGAAGAAACAGATTTAATTTAAATTTTGTACCATTCAGGACTGATGACCCAAGGGAATATTCAGGGCATGGCTTCCTTTCAACGTGAATATTGTGGGTAAAGAAATTCAAATGAATACAGTAATTCATAGTATGGACTCGGTTCCATCAATCAATAATTATTGCTTGCTTTCAACCCTATGCAGGCAATGTACTAGGTGCTGAGGCCAATAAATTCATGTGATTCCATTGCGAATAACCTCAATCTGATTAAAAAGATATAACATATAAATTAATTCATTATTTTATTGATTCACCCAATAAACATTTCCAGAGTGCATTGCCTGTGTTACATAGTAGAGATACAACAGTGAACAGGACATAGCCATTACCTTCAAGGAGCTTGTACGTTTTGTATGGCAGTTAAAAGAAAATTGCAATACACTGTGACAATCATTAATATAAACATAAGCACAGAGTCACCTAAGACAATCTTGGAAGCTCCAGCAAAGCCCTCTAAAGAATGTGATATCTTAGCTGGTATCTGAGGAATGAAGTGGTTTCCTAATCTATGAAGGAAGGAAAGAGTCTTCCAGACCATTTGTTGTAACCCTTAAAATGAATTTTTGGAAGCTCTAATTTCAGAATATAACTATATTTAGAAATAGGGCATTTAAAGAGATGATTGCATTAAAATGGGGCCATCACGGTAGTCCTTAATCCAATTTAAGAAAAGAAAACATGGGGACACCTGGGTGGCTCAGTAAGTTAAGTATCTGCCTTTTCAGCTCAGGTCATGATCTCAGGGTCCTGGGATCAAGTCCTACATCGGGCTCCTTGCTCAACAGGGAGCCTGCTCCTCCCCTGCTTGTGCACACTCTCTCTCTGAAAAATAAAAAATAAAATCTTTTTAAAAAAAAGAAAGAAAGAAACACAGAGATGCTAGAAACACATTCACCAAGGAAAGCCCATGTGAGGACACAGTCTGAGGGCAGCCATCCATCCTACTGGAAGCCAAGGGGTGAGGCCTCAGGAGAAACAAGCCTACCAACACCTTTCTCTTGGATAGCCAGCCCACAGAACTGTGAGAATATTAAATTCTGACATGTAAGCCATCCAGTCTGCGGTACTTTGTAATGGCGACCCTAACAAACAAACACAGGCTTTGGGAAGAGAATGTTCAAAGACTCAGAAGTAAGTGTGAGCTTAACTGGAGATGGAGTCAGTCAGACAGAAAGAATGACGACAAGCCGGGGCTCACCGTGTCGACTGAAGCAGAAGTGGGAGCACACTGACACTGGAATTGGCCATATAAATGACTAGGTGCCAGGAAGCAGAGAAGTGACCAACAAAAAACAAAGGGGTGCCATGAAGTAGAGATGCAAGATGCATTTCCTGGTCTGGGTGGGTTCTCAGAGTCATGGTGATGGCCCTGTGCACTAAGGTATAATAGGAAGTAAAAAACCAAAACCCGATTGTTCAAGGGTCTGGAGCTCTGTGGAAGTGTCCAGGAAATGGCAGTGCTTCAGACCCTCCAGGGATCCCTCCCCCAATTCTCTGTCACCTTTTCATGGGAGTATCCTCCAGGGTTCCATTCTTGGTTCTCCTATCTTCATTTTTCAGATTTATTCCCTTGAGACCTTCAAATGTCACCCATACACCCTTGACTCCCAAATAAATAATTTAAGCCTAGATATTTCTCTGTAACTCAAGACCCACCTATCCAACTGCATAACTGATATTTCCATGTAGATGTCTAACAGGCATTTCCTATTTAGCACAGCTTAAACTTAAGGTATGACTTCAGCTCCATCCCCCAAATCCTGCTGCCAGCCCAGTCACCCTCACTACCACTGGTGTCACTTTGTTACTTATGGAAGTTCAAACCAGAAACCTCACATTGTCCTTGAATTTCACCTGTCATTCACACCCCAAATCTAGACCATCAATAAATTGGGGGACTTTACTTTCAAAACATATCTGGAATCCCCCCATTTCTCAGTAGCCCTACTCCTATGCCTGAATCTAAGCCAATAACATCCCTTACTGGATTATTGCAACTTCCTCCTGACTGGCCTCCCTGTTTTTATCCTTGTCTTCCCTGTGGTTATTCTCATGACAGCAGCCTAAATCAAACTTGTGGAAGTTAAATCAAGTTTCTAAACCCTCGTCCCATTGACACTTCTAAGCAGATGATGCTTGGTTATGCGTGTGTTGGGAGGGATATGCTGCCTAGTAGAGGATATTAATTCAGCAGGATCCCTGGCCTCTACCCTCTAGATGCCAGGAGAGTCTCTCTTCACAGTTGTGACAATAAAAAATGTCTCCAGATATTACCAATTGTCCCCTGGTGGACAAAATTGTCCTTGGTTGTGATCTACTAAGATAAATCAAATCGTAAGATTAAAAAAATGCATCAGGATAAAAACCTTAGTCCTCATAAGGGATTATACAGCCCTCTGTCCTCTCTGCATCTCCAGCCCTTTACCTTTCTTTGCTCATCTCTCCCCTTTTGCTCCAAACGACTGGGCCCCTTATTGTTCTGTTCCATGGAATCCAGACCTGTTCCTGCCATGGGGTTTCTGCCAGCTACAGGTCACCCCTCACTTCTTTCAAGTCTTGGCTCAATTTTGACATTATAAATGAAGCTTACCTGATGACCCAATAAGAAATCACAATCTAATGCTGGGGTCTCAATGGCACTAACATCTATGGCTTTCTTCTAATTTTGTTCTTCTGTATCACTTTCTAACATCTGTATGTTACTGATTCAATCATTAGATATTTACAGAAGACCTACTTTCTAGTAGACACCAGTCTATGCTCCTGAGGTTTAAGAATAAATAAAACACAGATCCTAGATTCTAGCTGGGGCAAACAGACATTAAACAAATCAACCACTAAAAGATGTAATATGTCAGATGGTGCTAAATGCTTTGGAAGACAGAAAGCTGGCAAGGAGGTGATTAGGGCACTGCAATTTTAAGTAGGATAGTGAAGGAGGCCTCGTTGAGACTTTGAGATCTAAAAAATCATCAGACTTTATATTTGTTTTCTAAAAATGTTGCCTATCCTTCTCCATAAGCTCCATGAGGTCAGTAATTTTTATTGTCTGACTTTGATCCAAGAAAACTCTACTAACTTGAATAGAGCCTGACATATAGTAGGTTCTCAACAGCTATTTCTTGAGCTTTTCTTTTCTTTTTTTTTTTTTTAAGAAATTTATTTATTTATTTGACAGACAGAGATCACAAGTAGACAGAGAGGCAGGCAGAGAGAGAGGAGGAAGTAGGCTCCCCGCTGAGCAGAGAGCCCGATGCGGGGCTCGATCCCAGGATCCTGGGATCATGACCTGAGCCGAAGGCAGAGGCTTTAACCCACTGAGCCACCCAGGCGCCCCTCTTGAACTTTTCTTAAATCAAAATGATTTGTGTTATGAAATGTTCACAATTTTATTTGAATGGTGTGGAGGGAAAGAAGGTTCAACCTGGAAACACGTCTTTCATTCCTTGTATGAGTCTGTTATGGATGTATCACCAACAGCTGGCCTTGGGATTAGCTATTATGTCTGCATAGAAAGAGAACAGCAACATAAAATAATGCGGTAACCATTTTATAAATGGTGCATGCAGGGTTTTCAAGATAGAGATAAGACAGTCCATTTCAGGAGGCCAGAGAAGGGATTTAAAATGTGTCTTGAAGGAAAGGTTGGTTTTCATTCCAAAGATAAAGAACATAGTGAATGAAATTTTACCAGAGCCCTGCTCTGAAATTGTGGCCATGGCATTCACCAGCCTTTTGCCTCCTTGGCTTATGACTAATGTGACTAGGGTGACCGTGGATATTACTGCCCAGACCAGGATACTTTGACCATATTAATAATTATAACAGGACAATGAATACAATTTGAGTCTGTTACAAGCAAACCTTATTTATATTATTATAAACCTTACTCCTACCTCCTCTTATCATTGTTTCTTCTTTGATATGTTCTCTATCATGTATGTGTCCCTGTGTTGCTTCCTAGCTCAGTGACAAAGGGATGAGGTCCTGCCTCTGCCCAGTCCTCACTCCCCATCATTCCATTGATGGGGAACAGCAGAGAGATCCCCTGTGTTAGTTGTTAGCTCAGAAGAATGCCAAAGTGACATAATTTGGGATGGCATATTCTGATCCCCTTTGCAAGAAACAATGGGAACAGATGAAATATTTTCTGAACAATAGTAAGAGTCTGATGCAGTAGATCTAGTTCCCACAAGGAGGCACAGGAGTGAGAGGAAAGAAGATGGGGTTTGAGCCAAACTAGGTACTGACATGTGAACAAAGCTTTGTTAAGACTAAATTAAAATGTGAGTCTGCAGGAGCCTCAGCCTGCGACTCCTAGCAGATCAACACATATCCACCTCCAGCGGCAGCAAGAAGAAAGATTCCAGGTTGAATTCCTAGCAGAGCTTTCCAGAAAGCATAGGTCTACATTCCCTGCTCTTTCAGAAAATGGGAAAGGACTCCCACCTTCTCCCAAATACATTGCTCCTGTTTTGTGACTCAATCTTTGTATTTAGGGGGCTTGAACCCCCTTATCAACTTCTCATAAATTTCAAGCTGAAGTTGAAATGTCACCTCCTCAGTGGAGGCCTTTTTGACTTCCTCCAGTGAGTTTTCCCTTTCTATTTGTACACTATTATGACATCAACACCCAATTAATAGAGCAGCACTATGGTCTTGGACCTTGCTTATACCTCCATGAAATGCCTCATTATTTCTAGGAATTTCCACCTTTTTCCTTTCTCTCCCTGTCATCCTCCCATGGCCATCTCTAGCGTGGAGACCGATTTCAATTGCACTTTTATGATTTGGATCCATAGTATTAAAAAAATAGGCAATAGTAATTTGTTGACCTACTTCATCCAGCCTTTGCCTTCTGATGTCCATCCATCTCTCCATCTTCTCCTCCAGCATTTACTAAGCACGAAGCTCTGGCACCACTCCACAGAACACAGCATGCCAGTTCCATTTCTTCTCCGTGGTTTTTTATGCTAAAAAGGCAAAGACAGAATCCTAGCTAGATGATGGCAGCAATCAAGAGCTAGAAAGGGAATGTTTTCCAAAGGGAAGGAAAATTAGGGAGCAGAAACATTTTATTTTCTAACTTTCAAGATAAAGTTACAAAACTGTGGGAGTTCCAAAAACAAGATTTAAAAAGTACTAGACTAGAGCCTCCCCAATTGGCTTTTGAAGAGATTCAGTGTATTTGGATAAAAGCTTTTAGGCTTTAACGGCCTTTCAGAGCGTGGGCCTGGTGAAGGTGGTGATTAGAGAAGCTGATATAAAGTACATGCAGTCCATTAGAGCACACCGAATATAGTTACTGGCTCAATGAGTCATTTTCTTCAAGCAATGTTTGTGTTTGTTTCACCTCCATTGTAGATTCTGCCAGTAAATTGTCTCAGGCCACAACAGAGATTGGTATTGTGTGATTTTTGTAATCATCACTCATATGTTGTGAATTTCTTCAAATTATATTTCTTTATGTGGTTATGGAGCTCACATGCATGGGTCTGAGTGCTTGAGCAGGCTTTGCAATGGAGTCACCAGAGCTTCTTGTAAATAACCCAAAATAAAATTATCTGGAGTTTTTTCACCATTCCCCTTTCCAAAGGAGAAGTGACTGTAGTGCTGCTGGTGATGACAATAATGTTACATGGAATAAAGCTTAATGAAAAACATTCAACCATTAATAGAAGTGTATTTGGGGCATTTTTCAGTGCTAAATCAAGGCTAAGTCAACAGATTTGTGGCTTTAGAATTTACAGAGCTTTGTGCTAAAATTCCTAACACCTTCACTTGCAAATAGTGCTCTTTTCTGTGACTCTCCTTTGCTTGTTCAATTCTACGTAATCTGAGGGCTAGGGGGATTATCTATCTGAAGATCTTCTCTTGTGAAACACAGTGCCATGTACAAAGCCTCACCTGAGAAGACTTCATTACTGAATAACCAGTAAGTAATTGTTACCCAGGTTGAGAAGTCCTGTCCTGATAGGTACACATAATGGAAGAAATGTAGGAAAAGGCATGACTGGGTAGAAGAGAAGGAATGAGTTTGGACAGGGAACAAAGATAATTTTTACCAGAAAATTTAAGGGGAGAACAGGATCCTCCGTGACATAAAGAAGAAAGAAGAGTTTTTTTGGGTACCCAAATAGCACCAGCAGGGCTTGGAGGTGTAAAAGGATTTGGTAAGTTGAGGATTCAGAATTAATGGGCCAACAGCAGAGCAGTGAGACATGAGTAGAGAGACATCATATGCTCGGACCATGTTGTGAGACCTATTTGAATAACTCAAGGAGTTTGTTGTTTTTCTGCAGATAAGAAGAGCCCACAGAAGAATTCTAATCAGCAGAAGGTTCATAGTGTCTGGTTTGTTTCATATAACAATGATATCCCACTTTACACCAAATCCCATGATGGATAAAAGGTGTATTCTAATGATAGAATAGGAAGTAAAAGCCAAAATCACTGGGCCTTTATTGTTGCAGTCTTTTTTTTTGGGGGGGGGCATATCTTCAAATAAGATAGTTTTTGTTTTTCTTTCTAATTTATCAGTGATTCCTGAAAGATGCATTCACTTGTGAATCAGCCATCATATGCTGGATTCAGGTGAAAAAGGCAATTAGTAACTAAATTGACAAAACAAAAAAAAAACCACCCTGAGATATTATATACTGGAAACTAATTTAATGATATATGTCAATTATATCTCAATTTAAAAATGTCAAAAGTAATATGGGGATCTTCTATTGAGGATAACAGCAACTGGGGTATGGGATGACAGGTAAAGCATATAGATATATAAAACCTGTGATTTAGAGACATGTGATTTAAAACGAAATATATATTCCTCATGGGCTTAAAAAAGAATAGTTGGTAGTTCTAGGGATATTTGAGAATTTAACACTCATAGAGTAGTTCCCACTCTCTTTCTTTCTTTTTTATATGTGGCAGGTGGGTGTCAGATCAAATGCTGCCCAGTAATATCACAAATACTATCTCTGAATAGGAAATCTAGATCACTCCTTAAAAATTGTCCATTTCTGCCATTTGGGGGTTAGCTGTACCATCCTGTCAAAGTCCCAACTCTTCTCCCCCATTCAGCCACACATAGCCTGCATATACAATAGTGGAGCCCAGATGTTCAATGGGAATGAGATAGGTAGTCAGTCTCACAGTGCTGAAATCCCATTTGCGTGCCTTTTGTATCACGTTTTTATGATGTACAATACTTACCATGATTCATTAGCCTGAATTTTGCCTCACGTAACCCACATAGACCCCTGATGTTTGTGACTCTCTCAGCTTTCAGTTTTACAGTACTCCCTAAAGTCAATTCTGAAGCGATGTGATGTTGCTAGATGGTGTATTTCTTCCTAGGGATGTTGCTGAGAGAGTCTAATGTCTTGGGGCAACGTTAGCTGTTCTCATTCCCTACGTTGTTCAGTGCAGGAGTTCCCATAAGCCCACACGTCTCACCCCAATTTGTTATTGCAATAGTTGTGTAGAGTCAGAGCGAAAGATACTATATTGTAAGAACTTGAAAATATTTGACAAAAGCTTATACCTCAACAGAAGTGTTGAAGAGAGTTTGTCCACGGGTCCTAATCAATTTTACTCAGAGACTTAAAGTGAAAGAGTAGAGTAAGTTCAAAAGAGGAAAGCACTTGCAAGCAGCCTAATGCATCACTTTGTCTATCATTATCACCCACCATCCTCACCATCACCAGCATCACTATCATCACTATTAATATATTTCACCATACCAGCACTCAGAGATGCAAATTGAAACCATTTGCTTGCTGATTATTGTCTAAATACTAATGCCTGATAACACAAAACAATTAGTTCACTCAAGAGTAGTTATCTATCAAAGCTTACGGGAGTCAGCACTGTACATTTGTTTGACACATAAACTGTGTAGTATGAAAAGGCAAGCATCTGCTCATACAGGGATTCTAGGGGGTCCTCGAAGCTTTTTGTAAGTTTTTAGGCTTAAAGAATCTCATTCTTCTGCTGAACTGAAAATACTGAAGAATCTCACGCTTCATTCCTAGACAGCTAATGAGTTTGGCATTGGGCTGAGGGTGGATATTTTATAAAATTCCTCAGATTTTTTTTAAGATTTTATTTATTTATTTGAGAGAGAGAGGGGGTTAGAGAGCACAAGCAGGTGGAGAAGGGTAGAGGAAGAGGAAGAGGGAAATGCAGACTCCCTGCTCAGGGAGGAGCCCTATGTGGGACTCCATCCCAGGACCCCGGGATCATGACTTGAGCCAAAGGCAAATGCTTAACCCACTGAGCCACCCAGGTGCCTCAGATATTTTTACTGTGCAGCCCAAGTTGTTAAATTTGGGTATAGACAAGGCTGCCCAAAGTGCAGTGCTGGCCCTAAACAGTTCCTTACAATCCACAGTGTGATTTGCTCATAATTTAAGAATAAGAGGAGTTCTGAAATTGAGAGTAAGCATATAAAAATGTTTACAGAAATATGACAGTGCTGTGACATTCAAGTGAGCCATCAGTGAATACCACTCATTAGACAAGGTATAGTCCAGTCTGGGTGCTTTTGAGGTCACTTGATGAATCACATGACCAGCATATCTCTTAGGTGCCAAGGCAACTATCAGTTCATGATGAAAAGAAAAAAATAAAAAATCAAAAATGAGTCCATCAGGATTCAGGGTTTAATGTGCCTAATTTCCCAGTTACCTTGTAAGTTATTGACTATCCCTCATAGAATTTAACACAAACTATACATCTAGCAAGTCCTCCAAATGTTTCTTGAATCGTAATGAATAATGGTTTAATGTTTCTTCCATTTAAGAAATTAATTGAATTTTAACTGGGGCCATTCATGTCATGATGTTTTTACAATGAAATAATTTACTTAGGATAGTGGAGGTTTCTAATACTGCAGTTAGACTAGCTTGAGATACATTTTGCAGCACAATAAGCTCTTTAATGTTCTTTAGATGATCCTATGTCTCTTCTTTTACCTGGTTGACCTACTTGTAACAGTCCTTACTGGTCCAGATCTACTGTCTCTCTTGCAATGAGAAACTGTGTTAATTACATCAGTGGCACCATTAAGACTACAACTCACTTATCTCAACCTTGTAGACATAATACATAGACATACATTTAGCTCTGCCTAAACCAACACTCTCCTCCCCTCTTTCACTTTTTGGGCATTTGAGGTTAGAAGATATTTACCATGCACGAAAAACTAGATTGTTGAAATGGCACATTTTGTAGAAGAAATATCTTCTGTTCCAATTTGAGAAGCTTGTTTGGTGCTAAGATAACAGTATCATTGAAGTCCAAGACTGGTTCTTCATGAACTGATTTTGGAATTTACCCTGACTAAAACTGTCCTCAATTATCAGCTGAAGTTAGACACAATAATGGGTTCCATAATTGTAACTGATGGATATAGGCAAGGATAGTTATTGTCAGCAAAGGCAACAAAGTTTAGTTTTATGAAATAGTTTGAAAAAACTTAAAGAAAGGAACAATTTGTTATAATGAAATTTCCTTAAAATACTGCTAATAGATAAAGACTAGAAAGGAGTTTCACATGGTTGAATGCCATTAGCAAAGACAGGGGGTAGGGAAGACAGATGGTTTAGTTAAGAAATTCTAGATAAATAAGTCTGGCTGAAACAGGGCTTCAAGGCTCCTTGAGGAATGTGTTGTGAGATAACTACAGAAATAAGTAAACTAAAAAAAAAAAAAAAAATCAGAGAATGTTAAGGAAGAAATTACTCTGACAGTTTTTGAAATGGTAAAGAAGACTTTATGTAAAACAGTTTAGATAGGTGTTAAGACTACTGCAGTCTGGGAGACAGATGGAGTTCAATTCCAAATACAACAAGGACAAGGAGGGATTCACAGCCAAGGAAAAGAAGGAGGGACTCAGTAGATAGAAAATTACTAAGAGAAGACATAGAGGGCAGGGACTTCTTGCTAGACCAATTGAATAGGAATCTTGCTGAAGATAGGGCAGGGTGATCACATATCAAAGGTAGGTAGGAGATGAGGAATACAATCACAGTCTCTAGAGTGATCAGATATTTCTAGAGTGACCAGATATCAACACAAAGTTTCAGAGTTGTGGTGGGGGGTATTATCACTAAACTGACTTAGCAGGATTTATTCTAAAAGTAGACGAGGCAGGTGAGGACAAGGCCCAGGCAACGCCTAGTCAAAATGAGGACTCTGAGTAGCTGTCTAAGGTTCGGTCAAGGAGATAGTCTTTCCAAGAGTCCCATAAAATATGCAATTACATGTATGCATATGCTTTACATATTTAAATAACCTCTTTAAAATAAACATGCTTTTATAGAAAATGTGAGAAATATAGGACACTTAGGAATGAAACACCCATTATCTCTGTACCCCCAAAGGACTTTTTTTTTTACATTTATTGTATTTCCTTCCAGTATTTTAATGTGAGGATAGTGTTAAAAGCATAATGATAATAAGCCAATACAAACAACAAAAAGAGAACATGGTGCATAAACAATGAATCTTGGAACACTGAAAAAAGAAAAATAAATAAAAATAAAAAAGACCAAAAATGTGTGCAGACATTATTCAAGAGTGAGTTAAAATTCTTAACTCTATACAGCACTGAGGACAGGATTCTTACCCTTCACCACCTCCAATAACATCTTGGAGATGGAATTGTTGATTTGAGGGCAATCGTCTCCTATGAATTTTACCAATGTGTGACAATTACCCAAGTTCCTGGGCTGAGAAGCAGCCCTGCTGTGAAAATTTATAGTGCTCAATAGTCCTCAAAATTTCTCATTTGTTACCCAGGGTGAGGTGGAGAGGTAGCCATGGGGGGTTGGAGAGGAGAGGGGATTGAGTACAGAAAGGAGAGCAAGAGGATTTTGCACTCCAGTTTGAAGCTTGCAAAACAGAAGGGCATAGTTTAGGTTTTTGGCAAGGATGAGTCATCTTTCTGATGTGCTTTTTGCCTGGCAGCTATACTGAACCTCTTTAATTTGGGATCTATTACAACCACTTCCTTGGCTATATGAAGATAATGATACCTACTTTCCTCATTCATAGGGATTTTGCAGGGATAACAGCATATCGTTGCTCTTCAAAGACCTAGAAAAGTTTAAAGTATTAAATCTACATGAGCTGTCATTTGTGTGATTTATAGAGAAGGTGGCAAATTTTTTCAGTAACGGGTCAGATAGTAAATATTGTAGGCTCTGCAATCACTTTGTCTCTAGACTGCTCCACTCTCCATGGTGCTGAGAAAGCAGGCACAGACTGTAAGTAAGCAAATGTGCATGGCTGGTCCAATACCACTTTATTTATGAATGCTGAAATTTGAGTTTCATTTTCACATTCCTTTTACATGACTTCATTTGCTCACCATGTCTTATTTCCTTTGCCATGTTTCGAGCTGTGAGGGGACAAGGCCCTGCTCTTATGCTCTAGTGCTAGACAATGGTTCATGTCCTTTAATTCTAAATAAATATTGAACAACAGATCAAAAGCACTAGTTCTGTTTTAGCTAAAGAACCATAGGAAAGAAAGATATCAGGTGGAAGTCTTGCCTCCTTGTTAACATAAGAAATTCATGCTTAGTCATTAGTGAAGGACTTGGGATGCCAACCTCTACCCCCCCCCTTTTTTTTTTAACACAGAAACAATCTCTTTTAAGATCACAGTGATAACCAGTATGGGCTGGAGAACCAGAGTGGCCAGGAGAGCAGGCAATCAATTTCAAGAAAAATAGTTTTATTATAGGGACAGCGCTGCTGAGGAATTTCAATTTCCTGGTGCTCCCCGAGGCCAGCCACAGGGGCTTGGGGCTGGACAAGTCCAGGTTGGCCTGCACAATGAAATGTTTCCTGGGATGAAAAGTAGCAAGGCTCCTCAGGGAATGAAGGAGGGCAGCAAATCCCTATTTTAGGGGAATCTGGAAATAATATCTTCTCAGAAGAGTGGGGAAATATGTGACTTACTTGATAGGAAAATGGGAGAGAAAAAAAAAAAAGCAGTGTGTGAGGGAGCAATACTGTTCACTGCTTGGACTTCTGGTTATTCAGTTGCTAGACGGCTTACCATTGATTCAATGAAGGGCATTTAACCTCTACACTGCATTGCCTGTCTTAACAGGAACATACCAGGACAACTGGTAGAATATCAGGCCAGTGGAAGCAGCTGGAACTTTGACTGCCCAAACCTCATGTCTTGGAGGAGGCATTACCTTATATGCAGAGGAAAGAAGATTCATTTCTGGTGACACTATGAGCTCGGACTTTTCCTAACATGACAAATAGTCTTTCCTTGAGCAAGCTTCAGTCGGCTTCCTCCGACCTCTTCCTAACAAGGTCTCATCCTCACACTTCCCTGTCTGTCTTTGTATTGCCCAATTTTTAAGAACCCTGCTAGATTGATATAGTCAGAAATCTCCACCTTCCATATCTGATCACCCTCCTTATCTGATTGCGTTTCTTGTCGTCCACCGTCCCCAGGTGATGTCTTGATCATCCTGGTCTGTCTTCAGCAGGTATCCTGCTAGGTCAGTTTAGCAGGAATCCCCTCTTACCCCTAATGTTCCTCTTCCTAATTTTCTATCCCCCAACCCCTCTCCACTCTGCTCTTTGTCTCTGAATTCTCACCGTTCCTTATTCTATTCAGAATTGAGCCCAATCTTTCTCCCTTACCCCAAATCCCCATGTTTGCCTTGCCATTTTAACAAGTGTCATGAGTAATTTTTTCTTTAATGAATCCTCCTACTAAGGATGTTCATGCTTTAGGAACAGTGCCTTAGGGATGCTCAGGAAACATTTCACTAGTGTTTCAACTCTGACTAGTGAAAGTGAAAAGGTAAACGGACTGCTCTTGCTCCCATAGACTTCTTGTCTGCCTTTTGAAGGATATTCTTGATATTCTCGCCCTGGCAAATACCAGTCTTTATTGATGGGTGGAGGAGACACAAAGGGAATTAAGCCAAATATCTAAAATTGACCTGTTTACAAGGCCTACTGCATTTCTTCCTTTTCTCTTCCTCCTCCTCCTTTTTCCCATTGTTGTATTACTTTATTGCATTTCCATTAATCATGAATGAACTTCTGGTACGTTGATCTTAACAATTAATTCCAAAGTGCTATCTTCAGTCCAAATTAAATAGAACTGAGGATATACCTCTCTTCCACTAAAACAACAAACAACAACAAAAACAGCAACAACAAAACTGTCAAATCTTCCTGCTTCTTTTCCAACTGACTTGCATGTAGGCAGTTTCCTTAAAAGGTTTCCACATTTCCCCTACATTGAAATTTTCCTGAGTAGCAGCTGTCTTATCTACATGAAAAGAGTTGTCAGTAGAGAGAATAATCCAAAACAGTGGGTCATTTTAGAACCTTGGTGTTTGGATTTGGAATGCAGAAACCTGTCCGGACACCACCTCAGCTTCTTCCTAATACCGTGGGTTTCAGTCAAATGCACAACCACTGACAGTGTGTAGGGAGCGATTTTGATGGGAAACGGACTCTTATTGCTTAAAAAAAAAAAAATTCCCCAAAGTGGATCATTTTCAGACAGAAAATAGAAAGGAAGTCACTGGGAAGGATGAGTTTTTTCCCCTAAGTAGCTTATCTTTTAGATCTGAGGCTATAGAATTAAATACTTAGCAATTTAATGAGCATTCTGGCTGCTTTGACTGCAGAGAAACTCGTTCACATGGTATTTTGCTAAAAGAGGTTTTGTTGGAATGGGAAGCTTTTGTATGCTAAAGAAAAAATCTATGAGAAAAAGTTTTTATGTGCCAATGAATTTGTTGAAAGCTCTGTGGACTGAACAAAGGAACACCCTTAGAGGGCAATATTAAATTCAACCCTGGATACTCTGAAGGTTTTCTGTGTTTTGTTGATCCCAGCAAGACAGGGGTTATTGAGGTTGAGATGAAGTTCATATCATATTATCTTTTCCAACAACTCTCCAGAGGGCCATGAAAGTCTTGGCCATGACATTTTTTCTTCTACTCTCCGGTATTAGTTCTTGGGAGTCGGGTGGTTGAGACCCTTCCAGTTTGAAGAAAACATTTGCTGTCATGGAACATTGTAGAACTGTGCCTGAAAAATCTCAATGAGGTGTTTAAAAAATTGCTAAAAAAGTGTTTTGCTCTGACAGAAATAAAAGCTTTTTAAGAATCAGTTATTAAAAAAAAAAAAAAAGACCTCCTTTAACCAGGAAATCTTGGTTAAGAGCAGATTTAAAACGAAGGTTGCTAGAGGGTGCATCAAATTTTAAGGGCAGTGAGTGGTATTTAATTATGTAGAGCAGCTAGCAGCCAATTAAGAGCAGAATGTGTTCCATAATGTTCCTGGATTTTGAAAAGGCTGAGTCTCATTTCACAAAGGAGAATGATTCACATCTGAAGTCACGGGTGTTTTTATTTCTAACAGGAATCCATGCCACTTACCTTAGCCGCCTTCTGCTTCCACTACCGGTTTGTTCTCTTTCATATGTTTTACAAATGTGTGTCACTCATTCTTGCTTTCCTTCTCATCTCATTATGTGAACAGATTCTAAATTGAAATGTCCAGCCTTTTTTCTAAGAGAAGTCATGGAGGACTTTACAACATAAGTCACACTGAGAGCGGACAGGCATAACGCCCTGCCTGCCAGCATTTCTGGTCAGGGAACGGTATGCTGCCTCACACCCAATGTGCCACACTCATGGTTATTCAGTACCCCAGCCTTCCCAGACTGTTTCCTGAATTCTTTTTCAACTAACAGCACTACAAAGCATCCATCTGTCCTTGCTTGACATCCCAAGTCATCATGGTCACCATGTATCCAATGATTTTCTGTGTATGCTACGTCCTAAACACCTATCAAATCTATGACTTACTCTATGTCCACTGTCATTCCCTGTACTCAGAATATTGCCTTCACTCACTCACGCTAGTGTAATTACTTTCTAATCGATACTTCTGCTAACAGAATGAACCTCTCTCTTACAAACTAGCAGCCAAATTATGGATCAATTGGTCTCCTTATAAAAGAAATGAATCCTCTCACTTTTAGGATTCAAAACTATCTCTGGCTCAGTGAAGGTAAAGGACTGAATTCAAATGCTTTGCCCCAGTATGCGGGGCCGACCTGTGACTCTAACATGAGCATGCTTTAAGTGTAATCTCAGCCCATCTGAGAAGCTTCACCTCACTTTGTGTCTCTGTTTTGTTATTTTTCTCTTGATGTCATGAATATTTTCACTGGCCACTCTTGATGAAATATTTTCACGTATGAGATTCCCCATCTGACTGTAAGCTTCGAAGGACAGGGAATGTCTTAGTCATCTTAGCATGCCCAGCATATAGCAAAATTGTGTACATAGTACCTACTTACTCAAATGAATGAATGTATGACATTCTGTGTGCATTCTACTATGTTCCACTATGTTTTCTTATTATATGATGAGAAATAAACATTCAAACATTAGAGGCACAACTGCAAAAATATATATATATATTTGTAGGTATTTTAACTCCCAGAGAAGAGGTTGTAAGGAAAGGAGAGGAGCAATTATTCTACCATCTATGTAATCAGTACTATACCTTCTATCTCTTACATGTTATATTATTATTATCATATTATCTTAGTATTGTTATGTCTTTATATATACGCCTTCTATCTTTATATATTATTATAGTACTAATTACAGCTTGTCAGGACAATGTTATTATACCTCTTGTATTCATTTATTTGTTTGTATTTTTGTTTAGTTTTAAAGTTTTATTATTTAATTTTAATTAAAACAAAGAACCAAAAATGGCCCAAAATTTTACCACTCTGTTTTTTACACACACACACACACACACACACATTATACATGCAGTGCAATTACTCAATTCACTAACCTAGTTTATCTTCCTAAGGTAAATGCTGGTAACAGTTTCTCTTTTTAACATTTTATTTATTTATTTATTTATTTACTTACTTATTTATTTGAGAAAGAGAGAGAGCATGAGGAGGGGGAAGACCAGAGGAAGAGGGACAAGCAGACTCTGTGCTCAGCATGGAGTCTGATGCAGGACTTGATCCCAGGACCCTGAGATCATGAGCTGAGCTGAAACCAAGAGTGGGATGCTCAAGCAACAGAAGCACCCAGGAACCCCATGGTTAAGAGTTTCTTTTGATTCTTTCCAGAATTCCTTTCTGAAATTGTTTCATGCTTATATAAGCATATTTATAATAGTCATCTATTTTATACACAAACTATTGAAATATGTAATTTACAGTTATAACATAATTATATATATCATATATATAATTTATACCATAAAAGTGATTATCCTATACTCAACATTCTGCCCAGGGCTTTTCATATTTAATAAGAGAACTTTCACATCTTTGTTTTCTATCTCCTTTTTTGAATAGCTACATATTATTTTTTCATATCTTTTTAAATGCACCTTATATTTGTTCATTTTTAAATTCAAAGAATGGTTCAAAAATGATGTAACCGAGTCTCTTGTAATCATCTACAAAACATCATTTGTTTCCAGTTTTTTGCTACTATCAAAAAATGCTATAATGAGCATTCTCGTCGAGACCTTTGTAAAGGGTTGTCAATATTTCTGTAGGGTCAATTTCTTGTAGCAGGATTACTAAATAAAAAGACTGTGCCTTTTAAAATGCAATCTTTGCTGACAAATCACATTCTAATTAGGCACAAATGCACCCTTCCCAGTTACAGTGCTCCTGCCCTCATCCTCCTGCCTAATGTTTAAGGACAGAGATTCTGAAAGAAATAAATAATGAAATTGACATCTGATCTCAGCCTTGTTCAGTTTCCCAAACTGTGCTTGTCTTTATAGCATCAGCATTATGATTCAAAGAAAGCCTCATTGATGCCTACGTTTTACAGACATGTGCAGCCATTTCAATTCTATTGAATCTGGGACTCTATTGGATTTCTACAATAACCAATGAAACTTGAAATCAAAGTGATTAATTGAATTGCTTAAGGACATGTGCCTGCCCTACCCTCCGCTACCATTACCCTACCCTTGGCTGTTTCCCTCTTCAGGACTCACCCTCTGACAATCCATGTGATCCTAACTGCAAAACTTTCTTATCCAGTTTCTGATTTGTAAAATGTGGAGGGGGAGAAAAGGAGATTGAGTTAGATGAAGTTGATGGTAACTTGCAGTTTCATTTTTTTTATTCTATTCATTTAGGGCAGGAATGAAGAAGTAGAATCTTATTTTTAAGTACAATCAGCAGTGAGTATTATTGGGTTGCGAAGTGTGTGTGTGCAGATGTGTGCACACTCTTATTCACACCCATGCATGTGTATAGACAGAGAAGGGCGGGGGGAGAAAGGGAAGAGAATTCAAGCCCTTATAAGTGTTTTTAAAACAAACATACCTAGCCAGGTATTCTATCTGGTTGCAATGCAAGAGACTTCTAACTAAGGGACACTTTGCTATCATGGATTTTTGTTACCTTGCAGGATTTAGAGTCAAAATATCCAGCTACAACTGTGAAGAACTCTATTATAAACTCAAGGGTTCCTTTGATGATGTAGAAGCAAACAGGATTCTCTGTTAAGCACTGATCAGACAGAAAACATTTTTAAAAATTGCAATAACTAAAAATTAATAAGAGTTACTGATTTTGCCCTAGTGTTTTGACTTCTTTAAAGTTTCCTCTCCCTGTGTGTCCTCATTGGTCTGGCTCTTACTGAAGTGAGATGTTTTCCTATTTTTCCATCTTCTTTCATGTTTATAAAAAGAATGTGAAACCATGCTGACTCTGGACCAGAGTCTCCACTGAATCGTTACTGCACTGGGTGACCTTCAGATTGGGTGCCTGAATATTTCTGTTTCTTTATGTGTAACTGAGGATGAAGAAAACTTTAAATGCCACACCTATGGGAGCTTCCGTGTAGACAAAATGATGATGTGAGAAAAACATTTAATCCTAAACACATGGCTACTCACTGCTGTCCACCATATTATTTAGCTCTTATGGAGCTGAGAGGGGTTATAATCAAGCACAAAAGACCTGGTTTTGGAATTGTATCTATTACTTTCTTAAGCTCAAAGAAAATAAATGAAAGGTCTAGTAATATCCATTTTGATGTTGATTCTTATTTTTACTAAATAAGAGTGAAGTCGAGTGCTTGCATTCTGTGAACTATACTTGGGTACTATGAGATCATTAGTCAGCACATTTTTATACTCACAGTCTGGCTTCTACATCCTCCCCTTTCACTCTTGTTTCCTTTTCCTTCTTTGAATGGCTTCTCTGAAAGCTGAAACTTATTCAGGGCTTCATCAAGTTACCCGCATTATAAAGCATCTTTTTAAACCATCTTCTTCATTCCAACCAGATTTAGTTTCCAGATATATGTGCATTCAGTCATGTCTTCTTGTCTGGTTTCATACCAGTTTTTCTGTGTTTTCTGCTATATAAGCCCATACTCTTAATTATGACTATCAAAATCTTCATAATTTCACTCCAAAGTCACTTTTACATCATTTTCAAAATTACTTCTTAGAGTCAAAAATCTCAGTAATTTTCTTGATTTTTTTGAAGATTTTACCTATTTATTTGGGGCCGGCGGGGGTGGGGGAGGCAGAGGGAGCTGCAGGCCAGGGGAGAGGAAGAAGCAGGCTCCCCTCTGAGCAGACAGTCAGATCCCAGGGCCCTGGGATCATGAACTGAGCTGAAGACAGAGCCTAACTTAGTGAGCCACCCAGGCACCCCACCTTGATTTTTTTTTTTTTATAAAAAGGAAGAGAATGAAAATTTATTAAAATTTAAACAAATGGACAAACAAAAACTTTAGCAGCAAAAGAATTTAATTTCTTTCGGCTAACGTATATATCTAATGTTTTTCTGTAGGATGCTCTACAACTTCTTAAAATCTAATATAAGTCAGTAAGTGATAAGAACTTGCATTTCCTCAGTGAATCCCTTCCAAACATTAGCTCTATCTGACCAAGATGGATTTGTTCTCTTTGCAAAATGGAACAACCACATTATGCCCATTCATTAAAAGGTTGACTTCTAATAGGCTTGGCCAGACGTGGGGGCCTGCCTAGCCTAGGTAATAACACACTGTTCATTTCTTCAACTAGTAGTTATCATTTCAAAGGCAATTCATCGTTTTAAATAATGAGGTAACTCTTGGTGAGAATCACAAAAGCAATTCTTGCCAGCTGGCATTTGTCAGTGAGTAATATATCATCAAAGGGATTGGATGCTTTTGATGGGTGAAGCTAATACATCATCCAGATGAAATGCTGTGATGATATATAGAAGATCAGGACGTCCAAGAAAGGGATGGGATCTTTTCCTTTTTCAGATGGAGAAAAGAAGGGAAAGAGCAGGAGAAGCTCTTAAATTTATAAAAGTAACAAAAACCCTGTGGATCTTTAAATTACAGCTGTGTTATTTGTGAAGTGTAATGATGGTGGTCAAAGGAAGGAGGCAATTTTTCTTCAAAAAGAATAAAAGAAGTATCTTTCCAATTATAAAGCATTATAAAGTGGATTTCCTTAATAAGCCAACTGTACATCAAGCCTGACTTCCTGCAAAGTTACCAAGCAGTGTCAGGCCTTACCTTGGTGTTATTAAGCAAATAAAACTGCATAGAAGTGTAGCTCCTTTTTAAAAGGAGGAATTCTTTCACTCCAGGTGGATGGATGAGGAGGGGTTGCTCTTACTGGCCAAGTGTGTTTCTAACTTAATAATAAATGAGGTCTCCAGTTGCCATGGCAATGTAAGAGTATAATTTTTCCCTGTATGAAATTTAATAAAGCTAGCTTTTACATGAACAACAGAATTTCAGAATAACATGCAAATGTTATTTAAGAAAAAAAAAATAATTGTTTGGCTTTTCAAAACTTCAGATCATAGCAAACTGTTCACATGTGCTTGCACACACAAGTGTGTGAAATGTCAGCCTTTTGAAAGAAAAAACTAACTCATTCATTCATTCATTCATTCATTGCTCAATAACAAAGAGACCGTAGTTTGAGACAAAGCAAATTATGGCAAAGCCTAGGTAAGTCTGGAGAACTGAGGAAAACATCTTTTCTATAGAAAAGGAGGAGGTTGGGAGGAGGTGTTGTGACTGAAATTCATTGGAGGAAACAGAGTTCCAAGTGGTGGGGGTTTCTCATTGGTGGAGGCTTTTCACAGGCATGGACAATGTGCTGTGGCTGGGCTGAGAGAAATCTTCCTACTTCCTGCTGGACTGTGTAAGATGTATGTGCATGAGACTCCTCCCTTTCTGGCTTCCCAACTTCACTTTTGAGTCAGGTTTTCCTAACACATCTTCAAACTAAATACACACACAGGCAACAACTCTGAACCACTTCAACCTTAAAGGTTCTTGGGTTCTTGAAAGCACTCCCCAGGGCCTCTGTCTTTGCTAATATGTAGCTTAGGTTTGAAGTGCTCAGTGCAATCATACTGTTACTGGAAATATAGGCTACAGATATCAATAATTTAAGACAGCAGCTAGCTTCTACACAGAGGACTGATAAGACCTCAGGTAAAATAAGTCTCAGTTCCTGTGGGTGGTTGTGGGTTTTCACTGCTCTTCTGTTCTAAATATTATGCCTGATTACTAAAAAGTATGAGCATTGTGTTTGAACCAATGACAGCTGCTTGATGCAACAACAAGTTGGCCACCATCTTGGGGGATCTGAACATCAAAAAGACCAGGAAACTAGTCCAAGAAACTGACCAAACCCTGGAGAGAGACTCCATAATGAAACAGCGAGCTTCAAAAATAGGCACATTTATTATGAGTATAGAATATGGTTATTCAAGAGGTCCAAAAAGAAATTTATTCTGAAGAAGAATGTAGAAAATAGTAAGATCATTTGTTCCCCTTCCCTCTGTATTTCATATATGTCCATTTTCTTGAAAGTGCAGTAACAACCCCAATGAAAATATTTATTGAGCCCTGTCACTTGCCCGACCCTTTACTTGGCGCTATGAATAAAAGATAGGTCTTTCCATCAAGGAGCTTTCAATTGAGGGGAAAGTGGGTATTGGGAGCAGAAAGGAGAAAGGTATAAAAGCACAAGACAGAATGAGATAAGGCAAAGGAAGGAGTTGGTTAGTGCACACAGCACAAGTTTCCTAAAGGAGATTATTAGAATCCTGCTGCTTGGAAGCTGGGTTATTGTCTTATACAGGTCCATATTACTGGTGCATACATAGCAAAGTAACTTGCATTGGATGACACTAAATGTATAAATGAAGTAGTAAATGAAAAGAATCAATGAATATATAAAAGGACAAATTAGAAGTGACTTGTTGAATGTCAAATTTTGTGCAATATATGAGTTTCTCTTCTTACACCAAAAGAGTTTATTAGACAGGGGAGGAATGTTCTAGAAGACCCTCATAGAATCTTGCCTTACATGTCAATGTGAATTTGGCCATTTGCCATGAAACATGGGTTTCCTTTATTTATAACCATGGAATTTGCAGTTTTAACTAGGAATTTGCAGTTTTAACAGAACAATAAGACTTAGACCATATGGTTTGTACCACATTGTTTGTGAAACATAGCAAAAGAGAAAGAAAACAAAACCTTCTAAGGTCTTTAAATTTCACGTTTTGTTATGAGAACATTTGCATGATTATTTCTTTGTAAAATCTTTGTAAGAGAATAAAGGAAGGCCACCTCTCAGTGAGCCAAATGAGAAGGAAAAGTTGTCATTGGATGTCATCACTGTTAATCATCTTGACTATGGAAGAGGGAGGGAAGTCAGTTATAGGAGACAAAGTGACCAGGTAGTATCAATGCATGTTGACCATTGGATATATAGATGTACATATATTTATTTATTTATGCTTAAACTTGAAGAAGAGACCTCTAGAGTAACAGGACTGAACAATCAGTGTTGGTAATATCAGATAATATCTGATTAATAAACTGTTTTCAATAGAAAATAAAGGGATATTATTGATAACCATTTTGTATGGTGTCTTATCTTGGAATTAAAAAAAATTCATTCATTGCTTTATAAAAAGAACTTATCAAACAGCTTGGAACCTTAAAAGAGAGAGAGAGTTCTCCTTGATCTTAATGGAAAATTCCTCTACATAGTATGCTATGAAAGCAAACAAAGGAATTGGGGTGGTTGGAGGGAAGAGATTCTACCAAAGGAAAGAGTAAGAGCAGAGATATGGAGGCAGGGAATGTGTCTTGTGTTGAGAAAAAGAAATCACAGAGCTCTGTCTACTTCATCTAATATCTGAGGCTCAAATGTTACTTTATGTAACAAACACCAGGAATCTTACTGAAAATGAAAATTTCTAAACTCTAGATAAGAGATTCTCTATAGAGAGTCTAGGTAGAGTCCAGGAAACTGCACTTTTAACAAGTATCTCTGGGATTTTTCTTTTAATCATTTTGAGAACAACTTTACTTGAAAAGTTCAATGTAGGGCTCCTTTTGAATACCTATTTATGTTAAACACAGAGTGTGTATTACAGCAGCCGCAACCTGCATGTATGTGTCAAGCAGGTAATGCACAAATGCAAAACATGCCAGAAATGTGACAATGGGATGTCCAAGAACAGTGTAGTCAGAAGCTTTGGATTCTGGTTAGAGAATCAACAGTCACATAATTCCAGCCAATTGTTGACATGTTATGATCCATTTCCTCATTTAAATGATTGTGTGTGAACCAAACTGACATGTGTATGGACGTGAGATGGTCCATGAAAGGCTTGTTTTCTACCTCCATCTAGAGTTTAGGTTTAGGTGAATTTGAAGGAAAGGGAAGAGAGGAAGCTGCAGAAATTCACTGACTCTGAATGCATGAGACTGCAGGACTCCATGTTAATACCCTGATTTGTAGTCAGTGGAGAGGCATCAAAGGCTTGTGAGCTAAGGAATGACATATACCATAGAGTTCCTAATGTGACCATTGGAGCTCCAATTAAGGGGGCAATTTGTTGTAAGGCACTGGGCACTGGGTTTAGTGACAAAACCTCCTGTTTGTGTCCCAGTTGAACCACTTATTTCTTGATTTAATGAAGGAATGCTACCCGATTTCTTTGACTATTGTTTCCCTTTTCTGTAAAATAAGCAGAATAGGTTTAGTATGAGGATCGAACTAAATAAGCAAAATAAGTTTAGTATGAGGATTGAACAGTCCATGGCAAGGGATATATGGCTTGTTAAAAGATATTCAAATATATATTTTTCTTTAGTTTTAGGTCAAAGGGAAGAGAGAACAGAATCTCTGAAATGCACTGGAACTCTACTGTAATGGTCCAAGGAAGAAAGGATGGAATTAATATTTCCATAGTGATCAGGCTGTTGGTATAACTGGGAGACTAAGGAGGATGAGCAAACTCCTCTGGGAATCCTCCTGCTCTATTATACATGGGTGACAGAAGAAAATATACAGAAGACAAACTAGAACTACAAATGAGCATCTGCTGTACCATCTGGGAGGTGCTGTAGTGGTTGAGAGAACAGAATCACCAATGCCCACATTCAGGCTACCATGGGTCTCTCTACTATCAAAGCTTCTAAGCTCAGAGGTTCGGAACTTGGCCTGTTGATTCAGATAGACCTGGATGAGGATATGGCCCTACCATTTATTATCTTAGCTAGGTTCCTGAAACTCTAAGACTCAGGGTGTGCATCTGTGAAATAGGAAGGATCATAAAACCTGTTTTTTAGCAGTGCTGTGAACATTAATGAAAATGGTACATGTAAAACATGGAGCAAAATGCCTGTCCTAGAAAGTACTGAAAGAAATAGTCATTGTTATTGACATTGGCCAACTTGTTCTTCCTGTTCATGCCTGCATGATTTGAAAACAAAATCTGTACACACTACACACACACACACACACACACACACACACACACCCCACTCTCTTACTCACACACACACCAGCCATGTGATGCTAGTTTGGATACTTGGAGGAATCTAGAAATTGGGGCAGTTCATTTGTAAGTTTAGAGAGCACCACAGCCATGGAGTTAAATAAAGAATGTTGAACATAGATTTTTAAACAAATCTTGGTTCTCATAGAAACCTCAAAATCAGAGTAGAGATATGTTTTTAAAAGCATAAACCTATGTGGCTAGAGAAAACAAAACAGGAAGCAGCAGTAACAAAATACTAAAATCCTGGGAGCCAGGAAGCAGATGGACAAGTAGTAACTAACTCAGCAGAGAGAACAACAACACAAAACAGTGCAAATGATTCCAGCATCAGTGAGTTTGGAAAATTCCATACACAATCAAGCTGAGTTTTCCATCATAAGCCCATTAGAGCTCAGAGATTGTAGCCCTAGTACTTCTGAATGTGAGAGAGCAAGGAGGGCTGGAGGGAGGAGGTGTGGTCAAAAGTCCCCACAAGAAGCAATTAGATGCTCAGATTCTCTTTTTCTGTCCAATGCTTCCAGATCATTGCTATTTTCTCAACTCGATGAAAGTCTGAAGGCTTGTCCTCTAGAGAGAATGATCAATAAAGTTTGGACTCTGGGAACCTGGGTGGGTCAGTCAGTTAAGCAGCTGACTCTGGATTTCAGCTCAGGTTGTGTTCTCAGGATCCTGGGATCAAGCCTTGTGTCAGGCTCTGTGCTCAGCAGGGAGTCTGCTTGAGTTTCTCTCTCCCTCCCCCTCCGCCCCTCAGCTCTGCACGCATACACATGCACACACACATGCAGATGAGTGCTCTCTTTCTCTCTCAAATTAATAGATAAACATTTTATTTATTTATTATTTATTTATTTATAGATTTTATTTATCTGTTTGTCAGAGAGAGCACAAGCAGGGAGAGCAGAAGGCAGAGGGAGAAGCAGGCTTCTTGCTGAGCAAGGAGCCAGATGTAGGACTCAATTCCAGGACCCCAGGATCATGATCTGAGCCAAAGACAGACACTTAACTGACTGTGCCACCCAGGTATCCATAAATAAATATTTTTAAAAAGTTTTTTAAAGTCACCAATAAATTGGAGACAGGAGATAATCCTTTTTGAAGGATTCAGATAGAAATAATCACGGTGTATCCCCACCACAACCTCCAAGGTTTCAAGTATTCCCATCCTAATAGGCAGAGGGCTTCCTCTTCCCATTGCTGTCACACATTCACTCACCTTCTTTCTGTCTTGTGATGCTCAAAGTGAACTCATTTATACCCACACTGTGAGGGTGGGCCATCCCAGCGTCTATCTGGCAAGATATCTGGATGAGAGGCACAATATAGCAGAAAGAAGAACAAAGGTAATGCATATGTTCCTACCACAGTGGGAACACACATCATCAACCAGAAGAGGACAGTGATAAAGTATATCCTGGCATAGAGCACTGCCCAGATTTCTAGCACCCTGAGGGGGACTGGGTAAGAAGTGAAAGAGAAAGGGATATCCATGTTTCTCTGCTCTATACCTTCCCACCATCTGGCTCTTTGGTCACTAACAGACAGCTGAAAACAGATGGATCCCTGCAGGGGATGGCCATATTTTGGCATCAAGCCAGTTTACTGGTGAGTGGCCAGATCCTGGTTAGAATAATTTGTTTTTGAATCAGCCATTGTCCTTGTTTTCTTAAGAAGATATAAATGACAAGGCATAGCCATTTAGATGCATGCTGGGTGACCTAGAATTTTGTGGTCAAGAACTAAAGGGTTTCTATTTTTGGATTAGATGCAATCTGGATACGCCAATAGGAAACAGAGTTATCTCACAACTCCAAAAGTTCTGGAAAGTAAGGGGACATCCATAATTAACTAACCAATGCTCCCTTCTCAAGGTTGAAGTTAGCAGATGACTCTGAAGTCTTAGGAAACAGTTGACTAATTTTACTCTGTGACTACACTATTAGACTGAATTTCATACTATTCTAATCTCAGAAAGATGGTGTACATGTTTGCTGTCTCTTTTCTCTGTCTTCTTGATTGTCCATGCCTCCATTAATATTCCTTCTCTAAAAGCACTTAGTTGTCATTTTGTTTTGGGAGAGGGTCTTCTACAGCTGAGAATTTTTTTACAGAGTTGTATGGATCAATTCATACATTTGATCTATCGATCTAAAAGCCATAACAAAGTGTTTTGAGAAGGATGGCATTTGGGGGAGGCCTTCCTAGTGATTTTGTTGGTTTACATGGTCTCCTATGGGGACCTCCATCAGTGGGAGGGATGTGGAGTCATACTGGTCCCATGCTTATATTCTTTTTACTAACATTTTCAGTGCACTAGCAATATTGTACTGTCCCAATAGCAGGAGGAATGCCAGGGAAGTTGTTCATTTGTTTGGTCCTATTTGGATAAGTATTTCTAAATAAGGCATGTATTATGGATCCTGTATTGCCCACTAGAGCTCTGAAGTTTCAATTTTATTAGGAGTGCTTGTTCAACCTTTTCCTCAGTGAAGCCACCTCCTTTTGGACATCTCCCTTCAAGACTGTCATAAACAATCATGAGATACTATCTCAGAAGAACTTTAGGGCTTCAGAGGAATAATTTCCAGGGCCTGTGATAAGCTGCCATTCCAATGTTTAGAGATAACTAGCCAAAACACCACAAGCAGACCTTTCCCAACCCAAGGATGGATCCTATATCTCAAGAACCTTGAGTTCACTTTCAGAAGGTCCTTGTGGCTACTAGGCCTGATATTGTTTGCTCAATGGATTTTCTAGCAAACAAGGGTGAATCATTACAGCATATACATGAGGAACATGCTAGAGTTTATTAAGGAAAACACATAAGCAAGTATGTGATTCACCATTGCTCATCTCATTCCAGATTGCCACACTGGGATATGTCTAGTAAGATTATATATCAAACTCTGAGAGATAGACCTCAACTCTTGGCCTGAAGAATGTTAAACTACATAATTATAAAACCAATACCCTTACTCTGAGATCAAGTCCTGGGATCCAATAACAATAGAACAAACAACCTTGACCTTGTTCTGCCACTTCATCATTTGTTAATAGGGACAATACCAATTAGTTCCCTGACCTAATCAGGGGGCTGAGGCTGAAGCCTCAAGGATATAGCAAAATAAAATGGCAGAAAGTTTCCCCCTTCCAGCCCCACTCCACTTGCTCTGTCTTAGCATTCATGGTTGGGGGCACACCCACTCTTTCACTGCATGACCAAGGTGTCCAAAGTCTCAGGACAGGGGATACATGTTGTGTCAAATCAATAGCCTCTGGTCTTAATCTATTGCAGGATCAATTGCTTTAAGCAGTCACTGTTAGTCAGTTTCCATAAAATTACAAAGGAACCAAAATGCCAGCCTGCAGGGGATCAGTCAAATTAATTCTCACCTCTCATTGATATGCCATCTCAATCTCAACATGTCAAAAAAAGAAATCTTAAACTCTCTCCACCAAAGCCCAACTTCTCTATAGTCTTCATTTTAGTTATTCACAATTCTATCCTTCCAGAAAGGTTGCAGTCACCTTTGACTTCTGTTTCTCTCACGATTTCACATCCAATCCAATGGTGAATGTTGTTGACTCCCCTTTTAAAATATATCCAGAAATCAACTACTGCCCACTGGTCCCATCATTGTCTGACCCACCTCCATGTCTCCCCTGGCATGTTAGTTTGTGAGGGAGGCCACAACAAAGCATCACAAGCTGAGTGGCTTAAGCAACAGAGATTCATTGTCTCCCAGTTCCAAAGGCAATCAGTGTGAGATCAAGGTGTCAGGGTGGTTGGTTTCTTCTGAAAGCTGTGAGGGAGCATCTGTTCCATGCCTCTCTCCTAGGTTCTGGGGTCTACAGGCATTTTTTTTGGCTTATAGAGACACCACCCTATCTCTCTGTCTTTATCTTCACATGTGCTCTCCCTTAGCACACGCTTGTGTCCAAACAACCCCGTTTTATAAAGACACAGTCATAGTGGATTAGGGCCCACCTTCATGACCTCATTTGTCCTTGACTACCTCTGAAAATACCCTTTTTTCCAAACAAGGTCACATTCTGAG
Organism: Lontra canadensis; assembly: GCF_010015895.1. Taxonomy (NCBI): domain Eukaryota; kingdom Metazoa; phylum Chordata; class Mammalia; order Carnivora; family Mustelidae; genus Lontra; species Lontra canadensis. Next base: position 30,173,580 of record NW_022631005.1, read on the forward strand.
ATACTGGGAGTTATTATTTCAATATATTTTTGAAAGATACTGTTTAATTCCTAACGCCTGGACAACTCCAACAGCCTCTTAACTGGTCTCCGTACTTCCACTCTTCTCCCTATTCTCAACTCTGCAGACAAAGGGAAGCAGACATGGAATTCAGTAATCCTGCATGCTTCTGAGGAAAGTTCTTCAAAAGCCAAGTCCTTATGGTATTCTCTCATGTCCTTTGTGATCTGCTGAGAAAATCACACAGACTATGGTCTACTGTTCACTAGTATAAAAGTTGAAAATCTCAACTGACAAAGGAATGATTCACATTTTGTCCCTCTAAACAAGCGCTGTCATCAATTTGTTGTTGTTTAACAGATCAAGAGTCATCAAGCCATAGTCTGCAGGCCAAATCCTGCCCCTCACCTATTCTTGTAAATAAACTTTGACTGGGGCATAGCAGTGCTCACTTGTTTACATATTGTCCCTGGCTTTTCAACTCTAATGACAGGGTTAAATAGTTAAAATAGATCTGAAGGCTCCTAAAGCCTGAAAGAATGACTAACTAGTCCTTGATGGAAAAAGCTTGGTGGGCCCTGGCACAGATGTTCAAAGTTTTAGTGCTCTGGACAAGCTACAACAATCCATTTCCAAATCCTAATATTACTGAACAAATACCAGGGGCCTCTTTCCAAATTGTACTCCTCACCTTCTCATCTGAAGTGTGTCACCTTGTGACCTTCTTCTGCATGGCTGAGCATTGTGAAGTCTCACTTTCCCTACGTAATTATGTGTCCCTTGGCCTTGTCTTCTGATAACCACAGTCTAAATCCTGAAGGGATTCTTAAGTATATCTATAACAAATAAGGCCTATAATTCTGAAGTGTTAAGAAATTGAGGTGGGATGATCTCCAGTCCTTGGTTGGTAAACTCTTTTTCCTTTTTTCAGTGTGGTTCTTAAAAAGAGCCAAGTCTTACTTTTAAAATTGTGTGTTAGATCTCTCTGTCTCTGTCCCTCTCCCTCTCTTTCTCTTTCCAACAATGGAGTTGGTCTCTGGAAAAATACCTCACTGGTAATATCTTCTATTAATCTTTTCCTTCCTCAATTCCCTTCAGGCATAATGTCCGTCTTCCTCCTTATGGAGCTTACCAGACGTGTTCCCATTTCATGACTTTGTCCTTGCCACATTTTCTACTTGCATCCTCCAAATATACATGTGGCTTGCTCCCTACCTCCTTCAAGTATTTACTCAAACATTGACTTCTCTAAAAGACTTCTTTGACCACACTTAAAAGTGTAATTCCCAAACCTGTTACTCCCGAACCTGTTTTACTTCACCTCATAGAACTTATCACTATATAACCCACTATATTACTTGCTTAATAACTTTGTTACTGTCTTCCTTTCTGGAGTATGAGCTACACAATTATATATATATATATATGTGTGTGTGTGTGTGTGTGTGTTAGATTATTTGGTAGATATATAATATAGATATATCATAATATCTATCTATCTATCTAACTATATGTATATATGGATATTATTTCTGGTGTTCTCTCATGTCCTGTGTAATCTGCTGAGGAAATCACATGGTCTAAGGTCGACTGTTTACCTAGTATAAAAGTTGAAAATCTCAACTAACAAAGGAGTGATTCATGTTTCATCCCTCTAAACAAACACTGCCATCAATTTGTAGTTAACATAGATCAAGAATCATCAAATATATATATCTATATATAATATCTATGTATCTATATATAATATCTATATCATAGATATTACAGATAGATAGATAGAATAGAATACTCAGTAAGTATAATGACTGACCTATAGGAGGCACAGGAAATACAACTCAGTATATACAACACTCAGTAAAAACAACTGGCAGAAATTAGAACACAACCAACCTCACAAACAGTACAACTCCAAACCAATAGATTCAGCATTGGGGTGAAGGTGTGGCAAGACTTACAAATCTACTGGCATCAATCATTTATAAAGGGAACAATACTTACTGGGTGCCTATTATGTGCTTGGCTCTGTTTTATAAAATAGGGGGTGAACACCCTGCTTTTTTCTCCTCCACACCAGTCCCTGACTGTGTAACACATACATGTTTACTTGCTTATTTATCATCTGCCTCTCCACCATTTCTGCAGGCACTCTGTGAAATCTGTTTCACTCTGTGAAAACTGTTATTTCACCTCTTTTACTCAATGCCGTATTTCTGGTTTTTGGAAAACACCTGCACACAGTAGCATAAGATCAAAAGGTAACTGAACGGGTGTGATTTGATTTTGAGTCCCACCCACATGTGTCCTTCCGTTCTCTCCCAGACTTATCAACACTACTTCCTTTACTAGCTCCTGCCTTCTGAATCTGAGGCTTTGGATTGTTTAGCATTTTGTTGAGGTGGAAAATCTTCACCCTTTGATATTTGCCACATTTTTTTATAGCAGCAAATATAATTTAGAGATAAACTATTAAATCCAGTGTTCTTTTCAAACTTGATAATAGCGGTTTGCTCAAATAGAAGACAGGAGTGTAATGTACCAGCACTGATTTTCTTACGTGAATTATAACTGGCTCTCAATGTTAGAGAGAAAGGCAACAGAGCACTCTTTATTAAGTGCCCACTGTGAGTCACTCACATCACATAATTGAATTGTTACCTTGCATAACAGCCCTTTGAGTTAAATTCTACAACCACTACTTTACACTTGAGAAACTGAGGCTCTTGGAGAGGAAATCCCTGCTCCAAAATCATATATAGCTCGTGGCTGGTAGAGCTGTGTTTGCACCAAGGGACTCCTGGCTCTTGTCCTTTCTATTATTTTGTTCTCCACTTCAAAGTTACAAAAGCATTTTAAACCTCCACGAATGTGTGTGAATAAAGAGAGGCTTATTATCTCTAATAACAAGAGGCTCTATGTGGCTTTTAGGAAACAAAATTGGAGCGTCAAAATCAAAGAACAGTAAGAAAAGAATAATCACAACCAAGAATACATTAACATGAAGTCACATGCACCTACTGGTCTACCAAGGAGTGATCTGCATACCAACTGTGAGAAGCTGAGAAAGAGAACAATGGTAGCTCTTGTATTTTAGGATTGTGTTTCTCAGACTTCCATAATGTATAAATCCCTTTAAAAGAGGGGGAAAAAAATCACTCTCTGACCCCTGGTGTTTACATGAATCTTCTTTACTGCAGTGTTCCCTCACCACACTGAAAGTTTCATGTTTATCGATCTTATACAACTGAACATAATTTAAAATGTTGAAAACCACAAAACTGTAAAAACAAAATTTGGTATCAATACTTACTTAATGTAGTTCGCGACGCTGCTTGATTACAGTAAATGTCTATTCTCGATATGAATATAGTTCTGATGTACGGAGCGCAGGAGTTCTTAGTTTGGCATGAGTATAGTACCCAGGGCTCTGTAATTACATAATTATCCCTTGACTTTTCTCTTTTGGAAATATTGCATAATCTTTGCATGGTGGTTGATTTTCATTAGGAAAAATACAATAATCCTCACCAAGTCCTCTTCTGTTTTTATTGATGTTGTTTGGTTCAGTTTTTGTCTGAAGACAATTAAAATAATACTAATAGCACTCATTTGCCATAAATGTGTTTGAAAATAGACACTAAATAGGCTAGCACTGGGTCATAAGAGGACTATGTAGGCAATCCTAGTTATGCTTATGCTTATTTTTAAAATTAATATAATAAAAATTCAAGAAATTTAAAGTTATTATAGGAAGCTAAAATGTTCTCAAGAATATGAGTGCACAACCATCCCTATCACACCCTTTCCTGTTCTGAATGTCAAGCCAGTTTACAAAATACCACAATGGGCTATTCCAGTTCAATGTCCTATGGTCTAACTGCCCCATCATGTAGCAGAATAAATTAACATGAATACAGCTAGAAGAGATTCTGCTACTTTGCATCCAATGTCATTTGAGCAGGAAAGCACCCTAAAATGTGAGCATTGACATTCACACATATGCCTCCAATCCATATTTATGTCTTTCAGTTGTCTGCAAAACCACTTCCCAGTAATATTAATGAACATCAATCACAGAGCAAAATGGGACCTTTACGGCTGCAGTGACTAGGATGTATTGATTGCTTGGTCATAAAAGAGGCTGAGACGCTAGCTGGCTGTAATCACTGGAGTCACAGGGAAGAAGGGGGTATCACTGAGGGTGCTCATCACTTTCATCATGGGCAATGGATAGTGTCCAAGTGAGTACTGTGAGCAGTGGCTTTAAAAACTAGATGAGGCACAATTCCTTAAGGATGTTCTCAAGCTCAGTCAGGGGCTCCAGAAAGACGGAATGTAGAATGCAGTTTTCTCCACCTTGTATAGACAGAGGAAGGAAGGCAAGACAGAAAGCATGAAAGGACAAGAAGATAAAGGGCAGAAAGGTAGGGAAAAGGACATTAAGATGAAACATAAAGTGACTCATGTCGATAAGACACCAAGACGAAAGTCTTGTTCCAACATAAATATAATTTATTAAAAGGTTAATTTTGTGATTTAGAGCTCAGGCTGCAAAAATGGAGGGAATTGGATTAAAATCGTTGGCATGGTCAGATGCTAGTCACATGACTTTGGAAAAAGTGCTTCACCTAAAAAATGACAATAGGAATAGTATTCTCCTAATAAGACTTTATAAAGCAACTATCTATCCCTTAGCTACTTCTTTTGGAGGAAATATTTGCACACCTGGATAGTGTGTCTACTCACAAGAAATAAAGAACAGAAATAAAAAATGTAGTTGAGGGTTTTGGAGGGGAGGGGGGCAGAGGTTCAGTGAGCCTGGTGTGAGTATTAAAGAGGGCACGTATTGCAGGGAGCACTGGGTGTGGTGCATAAACAATGAATTCTGGAACACTGCAAAAAAAAAAAAAAAAAAAAAAAGAAGAAGAAGAAGAAATGTAGTTGGTATACCAAGAATGGAGGGGGCTTTTCTAAAATGATCTCTCACTTTCTCTACCTTCCTGAAGGAAGGGGACACAAAATTAAAACCCTTCCTAAGGAAGTTTGCCAAGATTAAGGCCCTATCAAGGATTGGCTAAGGGAGCTAGCTAGATGGGAAGGTATGAAGGCTGAGGTCCTTTACAGAAAACAAAGCTGAGAAACCAAAAGTGGGGGTAAGGTCAACAGCAAGAACATCCTTGATTCTTTTATATCAGTCACCAGCCACCCTCTCAACTTCTATTCCTAGACTTCAATGCCCCAACCTTCATTTCTGTCTTCAGAAATGTTTGTCAAGGATTCTAATGTATTTGGCATCTTTGTTTGGTTCCCCTAGAAGGTGACCTTGATTGATAGAAGGGGTCAAATACAAGTAATTGATATTAAAATTTCAGAAAACTCGAGTAGTGGGACATGGAAGTTAAACAGAGAAAGGGAGGAAGGAAGTCAGGAAAGGATGCACTATAAGCTGCTACCACTGTGAGTGAGAAGAGCCGAAACCCCTCGGGGAGCTGTGACAGCTGGCATAAGACTGTCATGAGACTCAGGTCAACCAAGGCACAAGGGAGCTTGGGGTACTATGCACAGGAGTCCATCATTAGGTGCAGAAAGCACTCAGGAAGGGGGCGCATAATTCACTGGTGCTTCTGATCTGCTACTTAAGCAGATAGAGTGAGCTCCAAAGGGTGAAGTCAGGCATTAGGCAAGAAAGGACACTGGCAGTGGAGCATTTGGGCTGGTGTGCAATGAAATTGTAAGGGGGAAAAAACATGAGCAGACACCCAAAATATCTATGGAATAGTCAGATCCATTTGTACCCGAGGTTAAGTTGACTAAGTCCTGTAACTGATTCTTAAAGGCAATAGCCATTAAAATTACTTTAAAAAATAAACTTGTAAAACCAAAGGAAAGATGGAGAGACAAGTTTTATTCCCCTTTACAGGTTAACTGATACTCATAATTTTCTTTCTTTACCACCCATTCTAAATTCTCCTCACCCTTAGTTGACTTGCCCTGTGGGGTATCACAGATATATTGATAGATGTTGGTAGACCATGGTTGTTGAAAATTCCCATTTAAAGATATTACTAAGGATGGAAGCATGTTCCCCCACCCCTGTGATTCTCCTGAACTTTAGAAATATGTGTCCTTATCCCTATTATGTGGCAGCGTAACAATTGGGGTAACTTCCCTGCCAATATAATCACTCATTTCTTGGCATCCTGGTCCACTGGCATAAAGATCCTATCAGCATTTATAATGTTAAGTTTAGTGGGAATATTACTATGTTCCCCAGTAGAAGTGCCCCTCCCCCTGATCACTAGGAATCAGAATATAACTATTAAGGAATACCTAAAGTTATAGGACAACTTTAGTAAAGAGCAAAGTCCCACCAGGATCACTAACATGGAGGCTGGGTCTCGATTTCCATGCCTCAGTTCATAGATATGGTGGCTTTACACTTTGCAGAACACAGCACTATCTCATGGTCATTGATTCAAAATTATTTGTCATTTTGAAAGACAGTGACTATTCTTGCACTGCCATGCCCATCTGAGAAGACTAGGTGAACCCTTAAGAGGCTATTTTAATGTTAAATTAAACTGAGTGATGTGATATTTGGTTGAGCCAATGGATGCCATGCCATTTGTCCATTGCCCTCATTCTTTTATATGAAGTAGATACCACTGTGTGTGGCAATGATGTATAAGATTCCCTCATCATACATCAGATCCTCTGTGAGGATCAGGATTAGCCTTGGTGAGAGCAAGTCCATACTGCCAGGCTAATGAACACCTTCATCTCCATTATCATGCTTCTACTCTGTTCGTGGTACTTTTGTGCAAATGGGGTGGCAAAGGACAGAAGCTTCTTGGTCCCCTTCACCTCCAGTAGATCTGTCATTCTATTCACTGGGCCATTCACTGTGTCTGTGAAAGTGGGTGCTCTATGTCAGGTATTGACATGAATTAAGATATCCACATATTTTATGTACACTCCCATGTGTTCACCACATGCTGCTTCTTCAGAATTCTTTGCCTCTGAACTCCCATTGTTACCCATTCCAGGATCCTGGCCAATCAATTATACTATTTCCTCTCACCAGTCATCTGCAAGTTTTTATCTCATGCCACATCTCCTTTAACATTGATTCAGTGGCTTTCTGCCCAGTGGAAGTATTTCCCTCTCATACTCTGTGTCAGGGACACCCTAGAGTGAGGCTGTAAGGTGACAGGGATCCATTTTTTAAAAATATTTTACTTATTTGTTTAAGAGAGAGACAGAGACAGAGAGAGCACAACCAGGGTGAGAGGAAGAGAAAGAAGGAGAAGCAGACACCCTGCCAAGCCAGGAGCCAAACATGGGGCTTGATCCCAGGACTTAGAGATCATGACCGATGGCGAAGGCAGACATTTAACCATCTGAGCCGCCCTGTCGCCCCTGACAGACGTGCATTTCTGATTCATACCAACCTATTAAGCTGAATGAACCAAGTTATTTTTCCCCTGAATCTTCAGCTTAGTATGGAAATGTTCTATGAGGACACAGGTGAGAGCTGAGGGATAAGCACTGGTGTAACAGATAGAGGCACCAAGAAAATCTACACTAATTTTTGCCTTAACTTGTGCCTTCAGAACTATAGAGGCCCTTTGCAAAATGTACCTTTGCCATCACACAACAGACATCTGCTTTATCCAACTGACTTTATGGCTTTTTGCTTGAGAATTCACAACTCAGGCTATGCAACTCTGGGAGCATAGTCAGTTGATGACCCATGCTTAAATTCTCTAACAGGAGCTACTTTTAAAATATTGCATAGTTATCTGTATTGATAGCATGGCCTTACTTTAAAATGTTACAGCTATGCACAGACTCTCTCCTATTCGGATGTGGAAGAGACACATCCTATGTGTCTATCGATCCTAGGATCTATGGGGACCTTATCTATTGTAGATCCTTCTAGCACCATGGGACCTTCTAGGTCATATGGCACAAGGAGCAGAGTTATTTATATTCCAAACTGAACTTGCTATAAAATTCTATTCTGCTTTGAGATAGACTTGGGTTTGCACTGCAAGTATCAATTCTCTTTCATTTGTTCCCACTCTGACAGGGACCATGAGCCAGCTTAGACCTCGTACATAACTCTTGTATGTAATCTGGCTACTCTCCCTTCTCCAGTGGTTAGTAATTTAGATAGATGCCCAAAGCTTTCTTTGGAAATGGAATGGGAAATCACTGCTGATGTATTTGTCATTCTGTTGCAAGGCCCTCCTCAAGGAATCCTTCAGTTGGTAGAATTTGGCTCAATAGGTTATGATTTTCCATTGGGTCTTTAGTTCATTCACACTTAATAATTACTACCAAGCAATACTCTTAAATACTACATCTCTTTTTTAAATTAACATATAATGTATTATTTGCCCCAGGGGTACAGGTCTGTGAATCATCAGGCTTACACATTTCACAGTATTTACAATAGCACACACCCTTCCCAATGCCCATAACCCAGCCACCATATCCCAACCCCCTCACCCCCCAGCAACCCTCAGTTTGTTTCCTGAGATTAAGAGTCTCTTACAGTTTGTCTCCCTCCTGATCCCATCTTGTTTCATTTTTTACTTCCCTACCCCTCATAACTCCCCACCCTGCCTCTCAAATTCCTCGTATCAGGGAGATCATATGGTAATTGTCTTTCTCTGATTGACTTATTTCACTCAGCATAATACCCTCTTAAGTTCCATCCACATTGTTGCAAATGGCAAGATTTCATTTCTTTTGATGGCTGCATAGTATTCCATTCTATACATATACCACTCATCTTTATCCATTCATCTGTTGATGGACATCTAGGTTCTTTCCATAGTTTGGCTATTGTGGACATTGCAGCTATAAACATTCAGGTGCACATGCCCCTTCAGATCACTACATTTGTATCTTTAGGGTAAATACCCAGTAGTGTGATTGCTGGGTGGCAGGGTAACACTATTTTCAACTTTTTGAGGAAACTTCATACTGTTTTCCAGAGCAGCTACACCAGCTTACATTCCCACCAACAGTGTAGGAGGGTTCCCTTTCTCCGCATCCTCTCCAGCATCTGTCGTTTCCTGACTTGTTAATTCTAGCTATTCTGACTGGTGTGAGGTGGTATCTCATTATGGTTTTGATTTGTATTTCCCTGACTGCATCTCTATTTTAATCAGAGTTCTTCAGAGAAACAGAACTAATAGGATGTGTATATATTCAGAATAAGATTCATGTTAAGGAATTGGCTAATACAATTATGGAGGATGGTGAGTTCAAAATCTGCAGGAATATGGCAGTCTGAAGACCTGGGAAAGCCAAGTGTAGATGAAGATTGAAAGCAGGCTGCTGGAGAATTCCTTCTTACTTGGGAAGGCTTGTGTTATTATTATTTTTTTAGGACTTCAACTGATTAGATGAGGCCCACTGAGTTGTGGAGGGTAGTCTTCTTTACTCACAGTTCACTGATTTCAATGTTCATCTCACCCCCCAAAAACTTCCAAAATGACATTAAATGAACATTCATACTATTTATGTTACCCCTTGGAACATTATCACTTATTAACCTTCATCACAGATTCTTATGAGCCAGTACCCATTAGATTTCATTCTGGTTTTCTTACCCATTATAGTAATTATGCCACCTTATCTCTGATGTCACTAGACTTTTTCTACTTCAGAACTGTATCATTTTTTTTGATACATGGAAACCAATTTCATAACCTTCCCAGCTAGCAGCCCTGGACTGCAAAGGAGGATCTCCACTGAGCTTCTCAGTGATGCTTGTTTCCCCCTCACTAGTACATTTATTATTGCTGTAGTGAAGGGAATATTCTCTGGACCCTGCCAGGAAACATAGTCATTTGGTGAGATCTCTGCTTACACTAAATCCCTGTTGGTATACTCACCTTTTTGAGGTCTTTTGCCTCACCATGCTCAATATACCTGCCAGTGAATTTCTGAATACTCCGTCTCACTTATGGCAGCCTCTCACTGTTTTCTAGATTTGAGAAGCCATTCCAGCAGCATATAAGATCCAGTTCAAGGTTTCCTTGTCAGAATATTAAATATTAAATAATGAAAGACAACCTCATATCAATAAACCCTCTTTTATTTTACTAGTTTTGTAAAGTGACCAGAATTTTTATGCTCAAATTGGTAGGTATTCATGACCATTCCAATTCTTAGAAAAAAAAAATATTTAAATTTTTAGTTAAAACAAACAAAATTCTGCACAAATGAGAATTATATTTACAGTCCCAGAATTTTCCAGTGGGTTTATGTTTTTGCACTAAACTTTGGTATAGGTTGGAGATAACTTGGTTATTTCCAGTTCTTTCCAAATACATTCCTTTCTTCATTTCAATGCCCCTCCAATCTTACTGGCACTTAACTAAAATCTACTAGCTATAGAAAAACAGAAATATTTTTCAAAAATAGATTTCAAATACAGACTGTTACAGGTTCATAGACCCTGGTATTTGCATTTGCAAAATAATAATGAGTTTGAAACTCACATTCATTATTTTAATACCTCATGAGACAAATATTAAAAAGGGAGCAATGTTATTTAGGAGAATTCCAAAATACTATAGGAAATGTTACTTTTTAAAATCTTTTGCTAGGGTTTTATTTGTGGTTATATAACTTGCTATTAGAAAGAGACAGAAAATACAGGTGTAGAGAAGGACATACAATTAAAATGGGAGATGGTAGGTTATCTAAATTATGGCTTTTACCTCTCTCTAGACTTGTTGAAAAGTTTTGTTGAATTTAAAAATACTTATTATTGAGTTTCTACTTTTCATAAATGTATAATACTTTCTTCCTTTCATGAAGTCCATCTTAATTCTTAGGTAGAGGTACAATCTGTATGCTGGAGAGTTTTCACTATGCCCATATCTCTGGTGGTACATTTTTTTGTCTGCTTGTAGCAAACCCAAACTCTTTTCTGTGGCTTTCTAATTTGTCTTTCTGCCCTTTATAAGTATGTTTGCGTCATTCTTCATTCATGTACTCCAAAATCCTAGATTGACCCATCAACTTAACTTACTTAGTATGGTAATTGCTGAGCAGAAAAACTTAATTGCTTTGCAAAACTGTAATGAAAATTATTCAATAGGGACCTCTCCTAATTGCAGTCTGGTAATTTGTGTTTTACAATATTCACCAATTCATGTAACCAGTACTTCAGTGTTACATTATAGATACATATCTAATAGCTACTCTTAAGCATTATGTAATTTGGACTCATGAATTTTAGGAAGAAGGAAGTGACTATGAAACAATTAAAAATCTCTTGTTAACCTTTTGATAATTTGTTATTACCTTATTTAATTTGATCTAAGAAATCATTGATTTTCAAGGTAACCATTATTTTATGAACTGCTAAAAAAGAAAAATTATAACTAAAATTGGCATTCTTCTTTTATATGATAAAGCTCAGGTTCAGACTGCTAATTTTTTTTTTTTTTTTGAGACAGAGATTGAGAGCAGGGACAGGGGTCAGGCAGAGGGAGAGAGAGAATCTTAAGCAGGCTCTACTCTTAGCATGGAGTCTGACATGGAGCTTGATCTCACACTCCCGAGATCATGACATGAACTGAAATAGAGTCCGCCACTCAAGCAACTGAGCCACCCAGGTGTCCCAGACTGCTAAAATATTTTTAAATCTTCATTTTAACATCTATAAAACATGATAAATAAAATGCTTTATCCATCAAAAATGTAGATCAGTGTTCAATTGCATATCTTTATGAAATTCTCTAGAATATATTCTTGATAAATGTCAGATAAACTATAGTAGAATGCATTTAAATGTGCATGAAAAATATTTTTAAAAAATTTTTAAAGATTTTATTTACTTATTTGACAGAGAGATCACAAGTAGGCAAGGCAGCAAGCAGAGAGGGGGAAGCAGGCTCCCCACTGAGCAGAGAGCCTGATGCTGGGCTCAATCTCAGGATCCTGGGATCATGACCTGAGCTGAAGGCAGAGGCTTAGCCCACTGAGCCACCCATTGCCCCATGAAAAAATAATTTACCAAGAATAATATTGAATTGAATTGAATAATATTCAAACAACAGAAGAAAGGTTTCAAGTATTTCTCTGCCCTGGTTCTCATCCAGCAAAATCCTAGATCTTCACCCTGCCCAACATAAACTCAGGAGAGAATCTAATGGATTTTCTAGAAATAGTATTTCCAGAAAATTAGGCAATTTTTCTAAGATTACTTACCAGCCTCATGCTTACAAAAGAGCATATGTGTTTGTAAGTAGCAGTATTACAAGGTCTGCTCAACTTTCTTCAAGATGTCTTGATGAATAACAAAAAAATAAATTACCACTAGGGTAACTGGTTTTGTCTTGAACTCTATAATCAACCATGACAAACTCTGTACCACGATAAAATCTGTGTTCCAACAGGATTTAATAAGGAATGGCACCAGAGAACAATGTGTACATAATACTATAAACAGAATATTGATTGAATTTCATACAGCATAGAAGAGTATTGCCTTATCCTAAGTAATTCAAAATAAATATTTAACAAGTATTTCTGCACTAATCAGTTACCGAACATCTAGTCATTTTTCATGCAACCCTTGTTTCTAAGTCTCAGGAACTATGAATAAAAGAAGGAAGAAATGAGAGAGAAGAATTCCAACCATGTCTAAACTACTCCAAAAATCAATTTAGGAAAAGGACTATTATAAAGAATGCCATAGATTCTGTACTATGTAATTACACATTATTAAAATCAGTAAACTACAATTTTTCTGTTGTTTGAATTCCAAATGTGCATACTTGACTAACAAAATACAGCTGCTCTGTTTTTAAATTATCTTTACTATAGCATTTATATGATGTAACATAATCATTGCTTGTGGGTTTATCTGAGTGTTTCATTAAACTGTAAGCTCTCCCTGCAAGGAATTTTGTATTATGTAATATTTGATACACTTGGAAGAATGTTAATGACTGTGTGATTTGTCTTAAGAATAATAAAATGGAAGGTTGCGAACACACCACTCAATTTAAGACTGTGTATATTCCCCAAATGACTAATGCTTGAGGCCCTTAATTTCCCTGACTCCATATTTCTCCACTTTTTTGTTCCACCTCAATTTTGTTTTTCATGCTCTTGCCATCTTGTTATAGTGTTATTCCCTCATGGGTGACTTCTAAAGTAATACACCTTTTTTTTTAGCTTAACAAAGATGTTATTAAGTCACTTTCCTACTATCTATCTGTGCTGTTATAAGTAGCTGTAGCTCCTTCATATTCCCTGTTTTATAAAATCCCACTGTCTCCCCAAATTTACTTACCTCGCTTTCCTAAAGACTTGGTTTGTGTCCAGGATTTTCTTTCTGCTGATATGATGAGACACAATGAATATTCATTTTCAGTCTTCTGGAAGAAGAGTAGGAGTTAGGAGTTTCTCTAATGAATGCTCACACACATACACACACAGACACACAGAGAAATGGAATTGTGTTGTATAAGGTGTGTTCAACTTTATACATCAATGCTTTCTAAAGGTGAATCACACATCCTCCAGAAGTATACAAATTAATCAATTTCCAGATTTTTGCCAGCATTCAGTATAGTCAGGATTCTTGATCTTTTTGTTATTGTCCTTAGAGTTTTAAGCAATCCAGGGGTATTAAATGCTCTCTTACTGTGCTATTAAATTTCAGATTTCTGAACCCTAATGTGATTGTGCTCATATTTCCTAAGTTCATTCACTTTTTTTTTCTCTTTTGTAAAATATCGCTTCATTTATTTCGTGTATATTCAAACTGAATCATTTTCATGCATATATTATCAGTACAATTTTTTTAAAAAATTCTTCCATTTTAGGAGTATCAGAGGTTCTTTCCTTCTTATTGTTGAATAGCATAGCATTGTATACATGTAAGGTGATTAGTTTACTCATCTACCTGTTGGCAGTGTTTGGCTATTATGAATAAAGCTGCTACAAGCAAGCATTTGTTTAGAGACAGCCTTTGTCTGACCATAGTGTTTTCATTCATTTCTCTTGGATAAATAGCTGAGTAAATTTTAAGGATCATTCGGTAAGTATATGTTTAAAATTTAAGAAGCTCTCAGAAAGTTTTTCAAAGTGGTTATAAAATTTTTATTCCCACTGATAACATAGGATGTCATATAGCTGTGCCAATCCTTCCTAACACTTGATATTATTGGTACTTTTTGTACGATCATTCTAGTAGATGTGTAGTGTTACTTATTGTGGCTTAATGCTGCATTTTAGAGCAGCTTATGATATTGGGTATTTTTCATGTGCTTATAGGTCATTTTCATATCTTCTAGATGAAGTGTTCAAATGCTTTTGCCAATTTGGTGGGGGCATTATTTTTACATTTTTGAATTGTGAGTGTTCTTTATATATTATAAATAAAAGCCCCTTTTTAGATATATCCATCACAAATACTTTCTCTCCCTTGTAAATGGCTTGCATTTACATTTGCTTAACAATATCTTTTAATATCATAAGACCATTTAATGAAAGACCATTCAATTTAATAAAGCACTTTTTCTTTTATGGCTCATGCTTTTTTGTGTCTTATGTATGAAATTTGTTAACTTCAAGCTGGCAAAAATTTTCACCTCTTTTTTCCTTAAGAAATTTCTATGACTTTGCCTTTATATTTAGGTCTATAGTCTACAGTTTGCATTCATATTGTTATATGGTATGAGGTAAGGGGGAGGATTCCTGTTTGCACGAATTTTACAGTTTGCATTCATATTGTTATATGGTGTGAGATAAGGGGAAGGATTAGTGTTTGCCAAACTATGTTTTTATTATTCAAAATTTTTTGTTGAAGAGACTGCATATTTTCTCCCAATGAAATACTCATTGAGATAAAAGTAAATTGATCATGTGCATATGAATCTATTTCTAGACTCTCTTTTGTTTCATTGACCTATACAGATTTCCCCATAGTACATCTTGAAATCAGGTCATAAGATTATTCTTGATTTGTTATTCTTTTTTTTTAAGATTTTATTTATTTATTTGACAGAGTTCACAAGTAGGTGGAGAGAGAGGCGGGGAAGCAGGCTTCCACTGAGCAGAGAGCCCGATGTGGGGCTTGATCCCAGGACCCTAGAATCATGACCTGAGCTGACAACAGAGGCTTTAACCCACTGAGCCACCTGGGTGCCCCTTGCTTTGTTATTCTTTAACAAAATCCTTTAGCTCCTCTAGTTCCTCTGCATGCCCATTTAATTTGTGGAGTCACCATGATAAGTTTCATGCTAAAGTCCACTGAGATTTAAAAAAAAATAATAACAAATAAAATAAAATCTACTGAGAGTTGATTGGAATTGCACTGAAACTATATATCTATTTGGTAATAATAGACACTTTAACATTAGTGAATCTCCTGATTCCTAAAGAACACACATCTCTCCATTAATGTATATATTCTTTAATCTCTTCCAGAATCAAAATAGCATTTGGTATTATTACATTTCAAATTTTTCATTTTTCATTATTCATTGCCTGAATTTAAAAATACAATTGATTTTTGCATATTAATCATATTTTTATGACCTTGCTAAACTCATATTTTATTTCTAGTAGCTGTGGGGGGTTTTGTTTGTTTGTTTGTTTGTTTTCCTATAGAACAGCTTGGATTGCCTATGTATATAGTCATATATCTGAGAATAAAAATAATATAACTTCTTATTTTCCTACCTCCCTGTTTTATTATCATTTTTCTTTTCTTATTTCACTGGTTAGGACTTCCAGTAGAAATGGTAAAAGTGACCATCATTGTTTTGTTCCTGATCTTAGGAAGAAATACTTCTCTTTTCAGTATGAAATGTGATGTTTGTAGAGATTCATTGTACATTGTTAGACTTGAATTGTTCATTTTTAAAAAGAATTATTCCATCCATTTTCATAAGGTATATTGGTTTATAGCTTTTGTTTCTGTCGTAATGTTTCTTTATGGTTTGAGAATCAGAATAGTGCTCATTGAATGAGCTGAGAAGTTATGCCATTTTCTTCAATTCTCTGGAAGAGTTTATGTAGATTTGGTAATTTTTTTCTTAAATGTTTGGTAGAATTCACTAATAGAGCCTGTTAGGACTATACTTCTCTTCATGAAAACTTTTTCTTTAATTAAGATATAATGACATATATTAGTTACAGATGTGTAACAATGATTCAATATATGCATATATTACAAAATGATAGTCATGATAAATAAATAAAGTATGGTGATGGATAGTAAACATCCATCACCGTACTTTCTTTCACAGACTTTTTACAGATTTTTTTTTCTTGTGATGGTAATTTTTAAGATCTTCTCTCTTTTTTTCCTTCAAGATTTATTTATTTTTAAAATTTCTTTTCAGTGTTGTAGATTTCATTGTTTATGCACCACACCCAGTACTCCATGCAACATGTGCCTTCCATAATACCACCACCAGGCTCACCCAACCTCCCACCCCCTTTCCTCCAAAACCCTCAGTTTGTTTCTCAGAGTCCACCGTCTCTCATGGTTCATCTCCCCCTCCAATTTTCCTCAACTCCCTTCTCCTCTCCATCTCCCTATGTCCTGTCTTCCATGTTATTCTTTATGCTCCACAAATAAGTGAAAACATATGATAATTGACTCTCTCTGCTTGACTTATTTCACTGAACATAATCTCCCCTGGTCCCATCCATGTTGATACAGAAGTTGGTTATTCATCCTTTCTGATGGAGGCATAATACTACATAGTGTATATGGACCATATTTTATCCATTTGTTCGTTGAAGGGCATCTTGGTTCTATCCAGAGTTTGGAAACTGTGGCCATTGCTGCTATGAACACTGGGGTACAGATGGCCATTCTTTTCACTACATCTGTATCTTTGGGGTAAATACCCAGGAGTGTAATTGCGGGGTCATAGGGTAGCTCTATTTTTAATTTCTTAAGGAATCTCCACACTGTTTTCCAAAGTGGCTGCACCAACTTGCATTCCCACCAACAGTGTAAGAGGGCTCCTCTTTCTCCACATCCTCTCCAACACTTGCTGTCTCATCTTGTTAAGTTTGGCCATTCTAACTGGTGTAAGGTGGTATCTCAATGTGGTTTTGATTTGAATCTCCCTGATGGCTAATGATGATGACCATTTCTTCATGTGTCTGTTAGCCATTGGTATGTCTTCTTTGGAGAAGTGTCTGTTCCTGTCTTCTGCCCATTTTTGACATGATTATCTGTTTTGTGTGTGTTGAGTTTGAGGAGTTCTTTGTAGATCTTAGATATCAGCCCTTTGCCTGTAGTGTCATTTGCAAATATCTTCTCCCATTCCATGGGTTGCCTCTTTGTTTTGTTGACTGTTTTCTTTGCTGTGCAGAAGCTTTTGATCTTGATGAAGTCCCAAGAGTTCATTTTCACTTTTGTTTCCTTTGCCTTTGGAGACATATCTTGAAAGAAGTTGCTGTGGCTGATATCAAAGAGGTTACTGCCTATGTTCTCCTCTAGGATTCCACATTGCCTCAAATTGAGGTCTTTCATCCATTTCAAGTTTACCTTTGTGTATGGTAAAAGGGAATGGTTGAGTTTCATTCTTCTACACATAGCTGTCCAATTTTCCCAGCACCATTTATTGAAGAGACTGTCTTTTTTCCACTGTATATTTTTTCCTGCTTTGTTGAAGATTAGTTGACTATAAAGTTGAGGGTCCATATGTGGGCTCTCTACTCTTTTCCACTGGTCTATGTGTCCATTTTTGTGCCAGTACCATGCTGTCTTGGTGATCACAGCTTTGTAACAAAGCTTGAAATCAAGCAACATGTTGCCCCCAGTTTTGTTTTTCTTTTTCAACATTTCCTTAGCAATTCGGGATCTCTTCTGGTTCCACACAAATTTTAGGATTGTTTGTTCCAGCTCTTTGAAAAATGCCCGTGGAATTTTGATCAGAATGGCATTGAAAGTGTAGATTGCTCTAGGCAGTATAGACATTTTAACAATGTTTATTCTTCAATCCATGAGCATGGAATGGTTTTCCATCTTTTTGTGTCTTGTTCAATTTCTTTCATGAGTGTTCTGTAGTTCCTTGAGTACAAACCCTTTACCTCTTTGGTTGGGTTTATTCCCAGGTATTTTATAGTTCTTGTTGCTATAGTAAATGGAATCGATTCTCTAATTTCCCTTTCTGTATTTTCATTGTTAATGTATAAAAAAGCAACTGATTTCTGTACATTCATTTTGTATCCTGCCACATTACTCAATTGCTGTATGAGTTCTAGTAGTTTGGGTGTGGAGTCTTTTGGGTTTTCGGTATAAAGTAAGATCTTCTCTCTTAACCACTTTCAAATATAGTATTATTAACTATGGTCACCATGCTGCATATTACAGCCTAGAACTTACATATTTCATAATTTTAGTCTATCCCTTTTAACCATCTTCACCCATTTTACCTATACCTCACCTCCTGCCCATGGCAACTAAGAATTTGTTTTTGTATCTATGAGTTCATTTTTAGTGTTTTATTTTGGGTATTTTGTAGTTGTTTTTGGTTTCCACATATAAGTGAGATCATACTATTTTTGTCTTTCTCTAACTTATTTAACTTAGTACAATGCCCACAAAACCCAGCCATGTCACAAATGGCAAGATTCCATTCATTTTTATCTCTGAATAATATTTCATTCTATGTATATACAATATTTTTTTTATCCATCCATCCATTGTTGGACACTTAGCTTGTTTTGTGTCTTGGCTATTTTAGATAATGCTGCAATGAACATGAAGGTGCAGTTATCTTTTTGAGTTAGTGTTTTTGTTTTCTTCAGACAAATACCCAGAAATGGAATTGCTGGATCTTAGGGTAGTTCAGTTTTTAATTCTGTTTAAGAAAATCCATACCATATTCCAGAGTGGCTGCACCAATTTATGTTTCTACATGGAAAGGTTTGTAATTACAATCAAACTTCTTTAATAGATAAAGAACTATATCTTGAATGAGCTAGTTCGTGTCTCTCAGGGTATCTGTCCATTCCCCCCTAGTAGTGCATTTATGAGCTTTGAGTTATACAAAATATTTTCTTATTTTCCTTTAAATATCTTTATGATCTGTAGTGATATCTCCTTTCTCATGTGTAATATAATTTGCTTGCTTGCTTATTGTTTCTCAATCAGATTGCTAACGGTTTCTCTATTTTGTTGATTTTCCCCAAAGATCAGCTTTTGGTTTTGTTGATTTTCTCTAAATTTCTTGTTGGGTAGTTACGTTAGAAACAAATTCAACTTTCATCCTTAAAAAGTCTGTATTTGGGGACACCTGGGTGGCTCAGTGGGTTAAAGCCTCTGCCTTTGGCTCAGGTCATGATCCCAGGGTCCTGGGATAGAGCCCCGCATTGGGCTCTCTGCTTAGCAGGGAACCTGCCTCCCCAATCCCCTCTGTATGCCTCTCTGCCTACTTGTGATCTCTGTCTGTCAAATAAATAAATAAAATCTTTTTTAAAAAAGTCTGTATTTTGTCTTAATTTGCAAATATATATTTTCACTGGATATTGGATACTATGCTGTCAGTATTACTGTTCTAATATTTTGAAGATATTACTCTATTGTCTTTGGATCACATAGTTTACAATGAGAGTTATAGTTTTTTCCTATTAGTTCATTTATTGCAAAGAATGCAAACTTTCTCTATTGAGATATAGATAGGAAATATTTTAGGCTTTGTGGACCAGATAAGTTTTCTGTTGCATATTTTTTATTTTTGTTTTTAAATCGTAAATAAAAGTTAAAACTATCCATAGTTGAGAGTTATACAAAAACAGGCCATGGATTGTATCTGGTCCATGGGGTTATTGTTTACTGACTCTTTCTGTAAAGTAATTATAGTAATTTTCTTTTAATTTTAATTATCATGAAACTTTTCTGTTTAAAACTGTTTTCCAAAAATTTGTGTGTCTATCTTTGTTGTCCTTTATGTTGACATACATATATGTTACACAACTTGATT
Organism: Lontra canadensis; assembly: GCF_010015895.1. Classification (NCBI taxonomy): domain Eukaryota; kingdom Metazoa; phylum Chordata; class Mammalia; order Carnivora; family Mustelidae; genus Lontra; species Lontra canadensis. The sequence goes on from NW_022631005.1 coordinate 30,193,574, forward strand.
ATGTCCTACCAATCACTGAGGCCCTGCTTATTTTATTCACTTTCTTCCCACTCCAGGCTTTATTTTGTACAATTTCAATAGGCTTTTCTTTTCTTCTGCAGAATCTTATGTACTTTTAATGCCCTTCTATGGAATTTTAATTTCATAAATTTTACTTCTCATCTCTAAGAATTATATTTGTCCTTTTTTTCATTTTTCAGTTTGACTTTATTCATGTGTTTAAATATTTAAGGTTAGTAAATATATCTCTTTTATTTTTAACATTTTTATTGATGGATAATTTACAAACAATAAAAGTCACTTGTTATAAATGTACAATTCAATGAACTTTTATTAAGTTTGCAGGGTTATTCAGCTATCACCACAATCAAGTTTTAGTACATTTCCATTACCCAAAGAGATCACACACTCTGTTTGGAGTCAGCCTCTTATTCCACTATAGCCAGGAAACTATTCATCTATTTTCTGTCTCTATAGATTTGCCTTATCAGATGTTTCCCTATAAATAGAATCATATAGATGATTTTTTACTTTGCACAGTGGTTTGTAACCAGGAGTAACTTTCCACTCAGGGACATTCACCAATGTCTACAAATGTTTCTAAATATCACAGCTGGGGCAGGTTCTACCGGGATCTAGTAGATAAAAATCAAGGATGCTACTAAACATCCTACAATGCAAAGGGCTACCCACGCACAACAAAAAATTATCTAATCCCCAAAGTCCATGTGACCAAGATTGGAAACCCCTGACATAACATAATCATTTTGAGATTAATCCATATGATGACTTACTTACATCTGTTGTCCAGTCTTTTAAATTGCTAAATAGTTTTTTGTTATATGGACATAAAATATTTTGTTTATTCATTAACAGTGAATGGATATTTGAATTGTTTCTGTGTTTGGCATCTTTTGACTATTGTCAACATGGACATTTGTGTAAAAGACTTTTTATAGACATCTAATTTCTCAAACCTAGGAGAATTCTGTGTTGTTATTATTATTATTATTTTGTGTTATATACCATTGACATGCTGTTGAATGTATTTCAACTCAAATCTTGTGTTGATTTTTAATTGTTTTTTATGTTTCATTATTACTGGGTTTTGAGTTTTTAAATATTTTATGTATAAACTCTTTATCAGATATACAATTTATGAATATTTTCTTCCAGTTTGTGACTTGTATTTTTATCTTCCTAATGATAGTTTTTGAAGCCCAAACACACCCATAAAGAGTAGTAAATATATTAATATGACCAAAAAAAATCATCGTAACATATATGAGATAAACATGAGGAAGAGTTCACTTAGGATATTTCACTTAGCATTTTTTTAATCCTAAATTTGGAAAGATCTAATTTACTCCCTTTTCTGTTTTTAACCCGACCTTCAGATAAGGCATTTACAATGGAGTTTTTTTTCTCCCTCTGTTTAAGGATCTCTCTGGAGAATGAACTTCAAATCTCCTTTGTTTGGTCCGTTTCTTTCTTTTTTTTTTTTTTTTAATTATTTTTTTAATTTTATTTTTTATAAACATATGATATATTTTTTTCCCCAGGGGTACAGGTCTGTGAATCACCAAGTTTACACACTTCACAGCACTCACCATAGCACACACCCTCCCCAATGTCCATAACCCCACCCCCCCAACCCCCCTCCCCCCAGCAACCCTCAGTTTGTTTTCTGAGATTAAGAGTCACTTATGGTTTATCTCCCTCCCAATCCCATCTTGCTTCATTTACTCTTCTCCTACCCCCTTAACCCCCCATGTTGCATCTCCTCTCCCTCATATCAAGGAGATCATATGATAGTTGTCTTTCTCCGATTGACTTATTTCGCTAAGCATGATACCCTCTAGTTCCATCCACGTCGTCGCAAATGGCAAGATTTCATTTCTTTTGATGGCTGCATAGTATTCCATTGTGTATATATACCACATCTTCTTTATCCATTCGTCTGTTGATGGACATCTAGGTTCTTTCCATAGTTTGGCTATTGTGGACATTGCTGCTATAAACATTCGGGTGCACGTGCCCCTTCGGATCACTACGTTTGTATCTTTAGGGTAAATACCCAGCAGTGCAATTGCTGGGTCATAGGGTAGCTCTATTTTCAACATTTTGAGGAACCTCCATGCTGTTTTCCAGAGTGGTTGCACCAGCTTGCATTCCCACCAACAGTGTAGAAGGGTTTCCCTTTCTCCGCATCCTCGCCAGCATCTGTCATTTCCTGACTTGTTAATTTTAGCCATTCTGACTGGTGTGAGGTGGTATCTCATTGTGGTTTTGATGTGTATTTCCCTGATGGCGAGTGATATGGAGCACTTTTTCATGTGTCTGTTGGCCATCTGGATGTCTTCTTTGCAGAAATGTCTGTTCATGTCTTCTGCCCATTTCTTGATTGGATTATTTGTTCTTTGGGTGTTGAGTTTGCTAAGTTCTTTATAGATTCTGGACACTAGCCCTTTATCTGATATGTCGTTTGCAAATATCTTCTCCCATTCTGTCAGTTGTCTTTTGGTTTTGTGAACTGTTTCCTTTGCTGTGCAAAAGCTTTCGCTCTTGATGAAATCCCAATAGTTCATTTTTGCCCTTGCTTCCCTTGCTTTTGGCGATGTTCCTAGGAAGATGTTGCTGCGGCGGAGGTCGAAGAGGTTGCTGCCTGTGTTCTCCTCAAGGATTTGGATGGATTCCTTTCTCACATTGAGGTCCTTCATCCATTTTGAGTCTATTTTCATGTGTGGTGTAAGGAAATGGTCCAATTTCATTTTTCTGCATGTGGCTGTCCAATTTTCCCAACACCATTTATTGAAGAGGCTGTCTTTTTTCCATTGGACATTCTTTCCTGCTTTGTCCAAGATTAGTTGACCATAGAGTTGAGGGTCTATTTCTGGGCTCTCTATTCTGTTCCATTGATCTATGTGTCTGTTTTTGTGCCAGTACCATGCTGTCTTGATGATGACACCTTGTAATAGAGCTTGAAGTCCGGAATTGTGATGCCACCAACTTGGCATTCTTTTTCAATATTCCTTTGGCTATTCGCGGTCTTTTCTGGTTCCATATAAATTTTAGCATTATTTGTTCCATTTCTTTGAAAAAAAAAAAAAGGGTGGTACTTTGATAGGAATTGCATTAAATGTGTAGATTGCTTTAGGTAGCATAGACATTTTCACAATATTTATTCTTCCAATCCAGGAGCATGGAACATTTTTCCATTTCTTTGTTTCTTCCTCAATCTCTTTCATGAGTACTTTATAGTTTTCTGTGTATAGATTCTTAGTCTCTTTGGTTAGGTTTATTCCTAGGTATCTTACCGTTTTGGGTGCAATTGTAAATGGGATTGACTCCTTAATTTCTCTTTCTTCTGTCTTGTTGTTGGTGTAGAGAAATGCGACTGATTTCTGTGCATTGATTTTATATCCTGACACTTTACTGAATTCCTGTACCAGTTCTAGCAGTTTTGGAGTGGAATCTTTTGGGTTTTCCACATATAGTATCATATCATCTGCAAAGAGTGATAGTTTGACTTCTTCTTTGCTGATTTGGATGCCTTTAATTTCTTTTTGTTGTCTGATTGCTGAGGCTAGGACTTCTAGTACTATGTTGAATAGCAGTGGTGATAACGGACATCCCTGCCGTGTTCCTGACCTTAGAGGAAAAGCTTTCAGTTTTTCTCCATTGAGAATGATATTTGCAATGGGTTTTCCTAGATGGCTTTGATAATATTGAGGTATGTGCCCTCTATCCCTACACTTTGAAGAGTTTTGATCAGGAAGGGATGTTGTACTTTGTCAAATGCTTTTTCAGCATCTATGGAGAGTATCATATGGTTCTTGTTCTTTCTTTTATTAATGTGTTGTATCACATTGATTGATTTGTGGATGTTGAACCAACCTTGCAGCTCTGGAATAAATCCCACTTGGTCGTGGTGAATAATCCTTTTAATGTACTGTTGAATCCTATTGGCTAGTATTTTGGTGAGAACTTTTGCATCTGTGTTCATCAAAGATATTGGTCTGTAGTTCTCTTTTTTGATGGGATCCTTGTCTGGTTTTGGGATCAAGGTGATGCTGGCCTCATAAAATGAGTTTGGAAGTTTTCCTTCCATTTCTATTTTTTGGAACAGTTTCAGGAGAATAGGAATTAGTTCTTCTTTAAATGTTTGGTAGAATTCCCCCGGGAAGCCGTCTGGCCCTGGGCTTTTGTTTGTTTGGAGATTTTTGATGACTCTTTCCATCTCCTCACTGGTTATGGGTCTGTTCAGGCTTTCTATTTCTTCCTGGTTCAGTTGTGGTAGTTTATATGTCTCTAGGAATGCATCCATTTCTTCCAGATTGTCAAATTGGTTGGCGTAGAGTTGCTCATAGTATGTTCTTATAATTGTCTGTATTTCTTTGGTGTTCGTTGTGATCTCTCCTCTTTCATTCATGATTTTATTTATTTGGGTCCTTTCTCTTTTCTTTTGGATAAGTCTGGCCAGGGGTTTATCAATCTTAGTAATTCTTTCAAAGAACCAGCTCCTAGTTTC